>NW_027069912.1:203133-419511 GCF_002906115.3 Quercus suber | reverse complement strand
GAAGTAAATGCTATGAGCATCACTTAAAGCATTTCAAGGGGATTAGTACCCCTCTGGATGAAATGTAAAAATGCTATCCTAGGTAAGTGTAATTTTCTAATGAATGTTACAGGGAGCCTTTATAAAGCCGCGGAGGTCACTGTTATAGCCTGCTTTGAGTTCTCAATAATCGAGTATAAAGTTATGATTCTTCCCTATCATGTCAACTCTTATCCTTTTTACAGTCCGAGATCATAAGAAAAGTAGATAAACAAACGTAAGTAATAAAGAACAATCATACATGAAATTATATAGGTAATAAACAAAACCCCAGATGTCTCTTATAACTTGCCAAAAAGAACTACGCGTTGCAATCAGGAACATCCTTGAAAGGATTTAAAAAAAAAAAGAGATAAAAAGGACACTAAAAGGAATTTAACTACAAGCAACTATTTGGTTAACTTTATTTGGAGCTTGGGAGGGGGTTTGCCAGCTACCTCATGAGGAACATCCTTTTCTTGCGCCGTGGGAGCGTCTCCAGCAGGCAGGGTAGTTGAGGCTAAGGCCTGTTCAAAAGTGTAAGAGGCCGCTCCGTCTTTGAGTCTTTGGCCGAGGAGAGATCCTTTGCTTTTTCAGGCACTAGTAATTGCTCCTGCTGACTGAGTGTGGGAGGAGCCTGAGTTTGAACTTCCTTGGGTGGCTCAGCAACAATAACAGATACCTCCCCTTGTGGGGTAGAGGGAGTGGAGGCCCGAATAGTTGGGGGGAAGTAGATATTTTCAGGTTTCCTCAACTCTGTGGAAGATTCAACTCCAGCTCGGTCGAGAGCCTCTTGCCAGGTCAAGGCACAGTATTCCCGGCACACGACGGGCACCTCAACTCGGAAAGTGTCCTCTGTCTCGGCAACGCCCACATTGTAACCTTGCTGCTCAGCGGCGTCTTTTTCTTTTTCAGCCTCGGCTTTGGCTTTCTCAGCCTGATCTCTGAGCTTCTGGACTTAGAGGTTGCCAACTGGGCGTTGGCATCACGCAGAAGCCGCCCTTGGTCCTCGGCCTGTCTTTGGAACCCCTCCAGAGCCGAATCAGCACTCTTCCGAGCGTTTTCCTCGGCTACTAACTTCTTCTTCAGCCGCACAATGTTTTGCTCGGAAGCATTCAGTGTGCGTACAGCTGTTATCCTTTTCTTCTTCTCCTCGTCTATTTGATTGTAGTAGGATTCGGCTATCTCCTCCAGCCTAAAGGTGGCTTGAACGGCCTAGAGAAAAAGGGAGTTAGAAATACGTAACAAGAAAAAAATAAAAAAATAATATATATATATATATATAATAATAATAATAAAATAAAAATAATAATGTAACGGTGAAAGCGTCGTACCATGCCCAAATATCTTTTGGTATTTTGAAAGACCTCGTCCCTCTTGATCGCTCTCAGCTCAGCCATGTCCTTGGGAAGAAGAAGTGTTTCCTCTAATGCTGAGGCAACTCGGCACCCAAGTCCCCCACTAAAGTCCCTAATTGAAACATCTTCCCTTAGAGGCCTTTTATCGAGTATAGGGGTTGGGAGCCAAGCCTCAGGATCCGAGGACTGGGTGGTTGTTTTATCCACCCCTTGCTGTGTCTCATGACTTGTTTTCTGCTGCTTAGCAGCTCTTTGGTCCTCACCCTCACTGGTAGTGTGAGTCCTCCTTGCGTCCATCACTTCTTTGCCCTTCGGCTATCTCCTCCTCTTCGGATCACTGGGCTCAGTCACAGTTGGTTGGGATGACTGAGGAGGCGGAGGGGGGAGAGATGGAGGTTTGACCTGAACTTGCTTTTCTACCACCCTGCCAGGCTGGCCCTCAATTACTTCTTTCAAACTCCTCTGACTTCTCCTTTGGATAACCATTTTCTTAGAAGTCACCTCAGGAGATTGGGGCTGATCAAAAACTTCAAATTCGTCGGCAGAATCAGGCAACTCTACAAGTCCTCCTGGGATGTCTTCTTCTTCTTCTTCTTCTTCTTTCTCTTTTTCTTCTTCTCCTTCGACCTCTTTCTCTTTTTCTTTTTCTTCTTCTTCTTCTCTCACTTTTTGGGGAACGGAGCGTGATGATGAAGCTCCTATAGAAAGAGTGGCCTCAGGCGATGGTTCAGTAAAGGGCTCACCTTCAGGAATAGGGGTGCTCTCAGGAACAATGAATCCCTCAAAGGCTACACTGATACGGTAGAGCCGAGGATCTTTTGCCTTTATCACATACTTGGGAGCCTGAAAGGCTGTGGACGCAGGTTTGTACTTGAGTATTAAGTGTGCTGCTCGTAATTGGCCGTCGGAGGGATTCACATACACCTCGGACCGCAGAATTCTATATAGGCTCTCCCTGTTGATCAGCCTGATATTGCGTCTAGTGGCGCGCTTGTCTGCAAAGTAATTAAAACATAAATGGAAATTTCTATTAGAAATAAAAACTACTTCAATTAAAAAATTAATTTGACTTATCAGGGACGTACATCCTAGAAACCCCGCCCATAAATGCAAAGGATCCCCCACCGTTAGATTTGCATCAGGTTGTTGAACGTGTGGGACAACAGAGCAGTTACCATTTAATAATGGCGTGCTCATGACGCCGAAACGTCAGGAGCGTACCTTGGGTAAACAAAAAGACATTCTGAAAGCGGGGGAAACCTACGAAATAAATGAAGGCTGGATATCAAAATCTCCCTTTTTCCCGAGGTAGCAAAAAGCGAGATTTTGAGGGGCTATTGTGGGGCCTGTTGGTTAAAAAGATATAGTAATCCTCAGAAGTGGGCTCGGGGCCCAACGGCCCAATTCGAGGACGCGTAGTTATCCGAGGATAGCCTAGAAAAGTTTTATTATTATTAAATGGATAATATAGGAGAAAGGAGTGGATATTGTATACAGCAGCATAACGTACGTCCGAGGTGAATGTAACTTTCGTTTTATTGAGGAGACTTCGCAAAGTTGTATCTGAACTGGAAATTGGGTATAGACCTAAGGGGGAGTCGGGGAAGGTATCAAATATCTTCTAAGGCCATCACCTCCACATTACATGCTTTCCAGCTAACCCTCTGGCCGCATTAATGTGGAGGTGATACTTGAACAGTGACTAAGCAGCTTTATGGCCACTGAGCAGAACGTTCTGGTAGGTGCTGGATGGGACAGAAAGGAGCTCCCACGATAAGAACTACATGTGTACAATGGAAACGGAGGGGAGAACGGAGTATATAATAGAGAAACGAATGAAATTGTGAGGGGGGGTCTTTTTAGAAAAAAAAAAGAAAAAAGCAAAGAGAGACGGACTGAGAGAAGGCCGAGGAGAGTTTTTCTCAAGGAATGAACCTAAAGTATCCCTTGTTACCTGATGAGTATAACCTTTCCTGTCATACAGCACTAGTTCTTGGACCCATACTCTAGAAATTTATTGTTTGGGCTTAATTGGGCTGAAAATCCATTTGTACTCAGGGTCAAACGCAAATTGAGTCCCTACAATATATATTTAATACCCTTATGTTACCATAGAATAAACAAAGGAAAAAGAGTCTAGATAAAGAATTATATAGAAAATCCAAATATGATTTAATTAAAAATAAAAAAATAAAAAGTTGCTTGGCGTGGTGTAAAAATATTTTCTAGAAAACGTTTTCAATTTTTTTTTTTGGATGTTTAGACCCTATTTGATGAGTGAGTTCTAACTCATATTTTCACATTTTAAACAACATTACACATATTTCTACACATTTTTTCACCCACATGCATATCAAAAACACTCAAATAATATAACTCAAACTCCTCTTCCAAGCACCCTTTTAGTGTTATTTTAACATCGATCTTTGTCAAACCGTAAAATCATAATAGTTACTTTAACATCGATCTTTAATTTCACACTTTGAAAGCTCGAAAATGTGTTGAAAACACAAGAACTGTTTAAACCCCCAAATTAAAATTACGGCTCGATAGATTTTACACTAACTTAATACTAAGTGCGGAATGGTGTAAATGCGAGCGGATAAATAAATAAGCTACTTTAATCCATAAACTAAGCAACACAGCAGTATAATTGAATGTAAAAGAGTAGGGAAGAAGGATGCAAACACAGATAACACCGAGACGTGTTATCGAAGAGGAAATCGTAGAACTCGGCGAAAAACTTCTCCACCGCCCTTCAAGCGGTAATCGATCCACTAGATAATCAGTTGGGATACATGGGTTAGTAAGAGACCCTCCAAGCCTAATCTACCCGATGTATCTAAGCCCTCCAAGCTCCTACTCCAACAAGGTTTCTCGGAACCGTGTCTTGTCTTAGTTCTCCGGATCCCGCAACAAGCTCTATGTTGCATCTGCCATCCTTGGCTTCTTCCAATGCTTTCCAGCAACTCCAAAACACTCACTACACTCTGAATATGTGTGGGTTGTGTTTGGATACAAATCTCCTCTCAAGGTATGATAATGGGAGAGGGATGGAGAAAAGACTACAATGATTTCTCAGTAAGGATGAGTAGCCCTCTCTCAAAAGATGGGTGTGTGGGTTTTAGAAAACCTCTCTAGGGTTTTTCTCTCTGAATAGCCTCTCCAACATTTGTGGGTAATGAGGATATATATAATATGGGTGAAGGGTAAGAAAGTCACTCATTAAAATCCTTCAGGCAGAATGTTTCGCGACTATCTCGCGAAAAGGCCTTACCCGTGAGACACTTGCGAAAACGACAGCCTGACACGACTCTTCAACTTCCAGTCATGTGCTTCTCATATGGCTCTTTCGCGGGTTAGCTTCCAGCGACACACCCACGAGATCCACTGATCTTCAATAAAGCTTGAGTCTTCACCAACTTGATACTAAACCCAATACAATTAAATCCCACAAAATACAAGGAAATGAATTAAAGTAATTACAACACATTTTGTCATGAAATAAAGCTAATATAAAATATAGTTGTAAATCACAACTTTACACACTTAGACCCCCAAATTAAAGTTACAACTCAATAGATTTTGCACTAACTTAATACTAAGTGAGAAATAGTGTAAATGCGAGCGGATAAACAAAAACTACTCTAATCCATAATCAAGACAACACAGTAGTAAAATTGAATGTAAAATAGTAGGGAAGAGAGATGCAAATACAAAATAATACGCCAATGTGTTATCAAAGAGGAAACCGAAGAACTCTGCGAAAAACCTCTCCGTCGCTCCCGTAGCGGTAATCGATCCACTAGACAATCAGTTGGGATATATGGGTTAGCAAGAGACCCTCCAAGCCTAATCTACTCGATGTACCTAAGCCCTCTAAGCTCCGACTCCAACAAGACTTCTCAGAACCCTGTCTTGTCTAGCTCTCCAGATCCCACAACAAGCTCATTGTTGCATCTGCTATCCTTGGCTTCTTCCAATACTTCCTAACAGCACCAAAACCTCACTTGACACTCTGAAAGGGTGTGGTAAGTGTTTGGGCTATCAACCTCTCAATAGTATGGAAATGGAGAGGTAAGAGTTGAGGAAAATCCACAACTAATTGTGTAGAGAAATGTGGGTATAACAATCTCTAACTCTCAAGGTTTGTGGCTAGGGTTTTCTCTCAGAAGCACTCCTCAACATTTGTGGGTAATGTAGATATATATAGTGTGGGTATAGAAAGTGTGTATCAGATAGCACAGTTTGGCAAAACAAAATGTTTGGTGAGTGTCTCATAGGAAGGCCTTACCCATGAGCTACTTGCGAAACACAGCTGTCTCCAGCTGTACTGACTCTTCGCATTCCAGTCATGTGCAGGGCACATGCATCACTTTGCGGGATGCTTAGTAGTGAGCTACCCGCGAGAAATCTTTTGTCTTCAATTGCTTGAGTCTTCACAGACTCTCTTTCTAACACATAACTCTTACAATTAAATCTTACAATAAATATAGGGAACAAAAGATTGAATAAAATTATAATCAAATTTGGCACAGAATAAAAGCCAATAAAAAACACATAGTTATAAATTACAACTTTACATCTTATAAAGCATTTTAAAGAAATTTTACAAAAAGACATTAATAAAATGATTTTAAAAAAGCATTTGAAAGATGCTTGGCAAGAAATATTTATTTTCAAAATAATATTTCAAGACATAATTTTTTTTTCAAAACCCAATTGCAGCCTATTGTGAATAAAAGACCCTCCTCGACAGTAGTCATGCAAGGCTTTACCGAATACCACGTAAATATGCAGGTCTATGGGTTTTCAGAAAAGTCCTTTATCTTTTGCCTGCATACAACGTGGGGAACGCATGGAATATTTTTGCCCCTCCTTTTTGCAAAAGCACAATACGATGTGTGTTTCACTTTCATCATCATTCGGCAAAAACCAAAATATATAAAAGAAAAGAAAGACTTCATGCTGTAGTAAATATATAATATGAACTCTTTTCGGTATGTGGAAAATTTTTTAGCTAGAGTAACAGTTCATAGGGTTGGTGGTTTGCATAAAGAAAGACTTCATGCTTTAGTCAATATATTATATCATGTTAAACTGTTTTCGGTACGTGAATATTTTTTGGCAGCACTTACCATCACTCTGTACAGTATTAAAAAAAATTTTACTAGGGTACTCTACATTTGTAAATTATTTTTAAAAATTTTTTATAAAAAATTTCATGAAAATTTTTCTAAAATAAATGATTAAAATATGTCTTAAAAACATACATTAATCAGCCTCAATAGAAAAGTACGTAAGATTTACACAATTTTATTTGCTATTTAGTTTATTTTCACTACTATTTATAAGTTTCATTACATTTTTTATTACTATTAATGAGTAGTGTCACTTTTTGGTAACATTAATTTTAAAATATTTAATAAAATTTTTAGTATATATAAATCTAAATCATGCATAGTTCTCATTTATTTTTTCTGCAATGAATCAATAGCAACGTACTATGGTGATAGGTCTAGCCACCATGATTATTGCTTCAATAACCTAAGTGTCGGCAAGAGTTAAAAAAACAATGGCAACGTACCGTGGTGAAAGCTGTAGCGGTCATGAATATTCAATATTCAACAACCAAACGATGTTCAGACTTGAATTTAAATATTGTAAACATAATAGCAGTGAAAAGGTCATTCTTCCCTGACAAAAAAAGTAAACATGGACCTAGATCTCTCGGCTTTAAGTCACGTGGTGATTGGTGAAGGGCAGATGAAATTTCCGTGGAAGTTAATGCTCCGTTTGTTAGGCTTGCAATGGTTAAATCTGAATATGTTTTCTTTTGTCCGTAAATTTGTTTCTAAAATTGTGTAAACGTTTTACCTCTAAATTATGTTTAGTTATAAGTAAAATTTTTTTCAATAAATTTTTTTTTTCAAGGGTTTAGTCGCCTTTTTTGTAATGCTCTTAAAAGTATATTTTATGTTTTTGGCTGTGTTGCTAAAAATGCTATAAGAAAAACCACTAATACTTTTTCACATTTTTCTCATGTCCTAAGAGCATCTTTATCAGCTGTGGCATAATTTATGCCATTTTACCACATTAAAGACTTACTTTATTATTTTACCACATCATTTTACAACATACCATTTATCAGATGTTCTATACTTCAATTCTATACATTAAAATAATATTTACTACACATTAAAATAATATATTTGACACAATAAAAAACATCTACAACACTGCTACTGCCGCTGCTGTAGCCGCCACCGCTACCACCACCACCACCGTGGCAGCCACAATCCATTGTAAAACCACCACCACAACCACCGTCATCAACAATCCACCCCAAAACCCATTAAAAACAGAGCAATACCCACTAGCACAGCAACTCAAACCCAGAAAACACAATCAAAACCCAGGCAACCCAAACCCACGAAACTCAGGCAACCCAAACCCAAGCAACCCAGGCAACCCAAACCCACTAACACCGGCAACCCACGATCAAGATCTCACCTCACCTCAACGTCGATGCCCACGATTGTGACGAACTCTCCGATCTCACCTCAACGTCGATGCCCACGTCGATTTCGATTGGCGATGACGATGACGATGCCCGGAGAGATTGGCGATGACGATGCAAAATGAAACAAGACGATGATGATGGATCGGCGATGACGATCGGCGATGACGGATCAAGATCAACAAAATAGAGGTGAGAGGGAACGATGAGAGAGAATGGTGAGAGAGAACAGAGGTGAGAGGGAACGGTGAGAGTGCAGAGAAAAGAGTAATCTGAGGAGAGAGGAGAGAGAGAAAACAGAATAAAAAAACAATAAAAATTATGCCACATGTGAACAGTACCGTTGCAAATTTGCAACGATACTGTTCACATGTGGCAAATTTTATGGGATTTAGCACATCTGATAAAAGGAGATTTTGGTGGTTGGTGTGGTAAATGTGCCAAATATTTGGCATTTGGCACATTTACCACATCTGATGGTGATGCTCTAAGAATGTATATAATAAAAATTAAGGAGAATTTTAGATCAAAAATATTTGTGATTAGTGACCATGGCGGCGGTGGTGGCGGTAGGTGAATAGAGACAAGGGTGTGGTAGTTGGGTGGCTGAAAATGGGGGTAGAGGTTCGATTGATGAGTTTTTGGTGAGATAGAAAATGTCTTACTACAAATGATAAACAATTTTCCACCAAAATTGCCTTTATTTTATAGTTAACGGAAAACAACAATTTATTTGTCAACCAGTTGACCACCAATTTCAATCACCCCAAACACTTGTAAATGCGAAAATATTTTTCTAAAATCAATTTTCGTCGAACAATACACAACATTAAAAACTTAGTAAAACATTTTATAAACATTTGATGGTTGGATTGCCAATTCAATGACCAGTGCCAGCAATCCTATTTGTATGTTTTTAGACCCCTTAACACAAGTTGTTTTAACTTAGCTATTTAGCCAAGTGATTATTTAGATAAATTATTCAATTCTAGGTTAACACAATAATATCATATCATGCAAATAATGCGGAAATATAAAGAACACCATGATATGATGACTTAGGAAAACCTAATAGGTAAAAATTCTGGGGAGAATTTAACCTAACTATCTTCAAGGTAAAAACAAATCCACTATGAAAGAATTGAAGTTTTTACAATAGAACTTATACCACTAACATCCTATTGCTATCTTGAGTAGAAAATTTACTACTATGACCACGTGACAGCTCTGAGTCCACAGACTACTTCTTTCTTTGATCTGTTGCAATCACAAGTTCTCCTACTTGTGACTTTGAGACTCCACTCAAAGGTTTCTGATCTTCTTTAAATTTCTTTATGCAACAACTAAAGAGATCATCAAGTTCTTGATGCAAATCTTGATCTTGACAATTCTATGTGTGTGTATGAAGGTAAATACCTCTCAGATCTCAAAAAAGATTCAACACACAACTCTTCAAAGACTACTAAAACGTAGCTAGGGTTTTTTCTTTTATATTTAGAGTAAAACATAAAACCCTACACGTCATACAGGCTTGGGCTGAATTGGAATTTTTGCAAAAAATTAAATCTACATGAATTTCGATCAATCGAATCGAGTCTAATTTTCAATCGATCAAGCCTTGTAGATTTTGTCTAATAAATCCTACAATCATTCAATTCCAATTTTACACTAAATCACACTTTGAGCAAGCCTAAACCTAGACTCTATGTTTTGATCATGGTTTGCCAATATAATACATATTGAAGTTCTAATACATTAGTTTATAAAGGCTTAGAACCTAACAAACTCCCTATTTGGCAATTCGTGACAAAAAACATTACAAAACGTAAAATGCTCAATGTAAAATAGCCCAATCAATTATAAAAAGCCCCAATTACAATTCAACCTAATCACTATCTATCAGTTGCAAAAGTACATAGCAGTCATGATTGAATTGATCTGTAAATTCTTGAAACACTAAACAAACATATAAACACGTGTGGAAAATACAAGTAAACCATAATAAACTTCTTGATTTCACAAAACATAAAATAAAAGACATATACCATGAATAACCTCATAATATAAATCAAAATCAATGTACCATATGTGAAACAAGAAATATAAAAGCATAAAAACAATAAACACATAATGTCTCCCCCTAACATATACAACCCATAAGTAAAATAAATACATCAAAACCAAAATAAGTATCATATGTCTCCTAGATACAATCTATATAGCCAAAAAAAAAAAATCTCTCAAAAAATCTCCCCCTATCTCCATGTACTCCCCCTTTTTGTGACGTATTTCCAAAGGGCAACTGCCAAATCTACTCGTAAGGCCACAACCTCATCGAGCACATCCAATAAGAGCTATCCATGCACCGCTTGAATGGTGAGAAACGTATCCAACATAGCACGCAAGGAAGAGTCACTAGATGTAAATGGTGGAGGATCCAGGGCAGCTATGGGGTCAACATAAGCCTTAGCAAAAGGATCATCAGAAGGAGGAGCTGGAGATGCATCACCTGCAGAAGACTGGACACGAGGGCGTTTAGATCTTGCTTTCAACTAAGCAGCCCTTTGCCGAATGAAGGTGGCACCTATGAGAGCAATGATATGCATAGGCTCAGATGCGGGGAAGTCATCTAAACCTAAATTTAACAAAATCCTATGAATGAAAATAGGGAAAAACAAACCATGGGATTTTGCACTACTCCTATGAACCTCAACAAGTGAATTGATAAAAAGAGTAGGGAAACTAATAGGAGCATTAGTGATGAAAGCATACAAGAACATACATCTCTCAATAGGAATGGTGTGAACATGATAAATGGGCCAAATACTATGACAAGATATCCAAAAAAACAAGTAATTGAGCTCAGTAAGCTCAGAAGAGGTAACCCTAGGATCAGTACCCCAACTAATGGTAGTACCAGCAATGAGTGACATAATATCATCGAGATAAGGAGGCTAGGATACACAAGCTTTTATACCAAAGGTACACCAAGAGTAGATGCCACTACCTCAGGGGTAATGACATACTCTTCACCCCTTATCCAACTCTTCACAAATTGAATGTTGGAAACATCAGAGTTGACAGAGAGGTTCGAATAGAACTCTCTAATCAAAGCAACCGGAGGGGGATGCTCAACATCTAAAAGTGGTAACCAACCTCTAAGCTTAAAGTTCCTACGGATCTTGGGATCTACCTCATCTAGGATAACCTTACGCTCAACCCAAACAGGTCTAAACACAATTAGTTTCTCATAAGCTTCTTGGTTTTTCCTAAACCTAAACCTATCACTCTAGAAATCAAAAGAGGTAGCGATTTTCTTTACTCTAGTCTTCCTAACCATGATTCTAAGAGTATAGAAGAAAAGGAAAATAAAAAACAAAACAAAAACCAAGGGCAGATTGCATTAGAGAGGGTTAGAGCACAAAATTTATCAACAAATAACAATCTATATGATGCACGTAATGAATGCATATATGATGCATGCTCTAATGCATAAAAATTTGTTCAATTTCTCAATATTTAGCAACAATTGATTTAAACCAAGAGTTTTAACCAAAAACCCCAAATTTTGAAAAACCAAATTTCAAAACCAATTCAAATTAATTAATTAATCATTACACTAGTTAGGAAACATCATATAATGACTTAATTTATCAATTTCACAAGCCAATTTCATCAATTTAAGCCCAGTTGAACAAAATCTCAAATTTTGTCAAAATACCAAACCCTAGAATTTCCAATTGTTCTCAAAACACCAAATTGATCAAATTAATGCATGGGAAACCTATTTATAACATCTAAGAAACCCAATGAACAAATATGGTTAAAAACAAATAAAAAATAAAAAATCCAAATTTTATTTTGTTCGAAATTTTCAAAGAAAAATGCTTGAAAATGCATGAAACATTTAATTAATTTGAAAAAGAAATGGTATAAAGGTCTTACCAATGCTTGAGGACAAAAACCCTTGAAGATTGGAGGAAGAAAAAGTCAAAAAGCTTGAGTTTTGGATCGGTCATGGCACAAGAAGACAAAAGGAGAAAGAAAAGTTTTGAAAAAGCTGAAGGACATGTAAGGGGAAGGAACCTTTTTGTTCTTTTCTTTTGACATTCGATCAGTCAAGTACCGATCGGGTACCAATCGAGCCAAGCAGAAGCTATTCCTCAGAAATTTTAAAAATTTCAATCGGTCAAAAATTGGGTTCAATCAATCGAAAAA
This sequence comes from Quercus suber, assembly GCF_002906115.3. Lineage (NCBI taxonomy): Eukaryota > Viridiplantae > Streptophyta > Magnoliopsida > Fagales > Fagaceae > Quercus > Quercus suber. The sequence continues at coordinate 407,397 of NW_027069912.1, read as the reverse complement.
CAAATTCGATTGATTGAGCACCAATCGAGCATCAATCAAACCAGGCAGAAGCAAGCTTAAAAATTTAAGGCATTTTCGATCGGTCGAAGAACACACTTGACCAATCAAAAATCTAGAAAAATTGAATCTTTGAAAAACAATAGGATTTTATGTTGAAAACACTTAAACCAACTTATTTCATAAATGAAATGCATGAGTATGAGTTTAAAATTTTTTCAAAAACACTTGAATTCAACCCAAATCTTCCAAAACAAGATTATGACACATTTTGTCTCCAAAATTCAATCAATGAACATATTTTGTATCAAAATCAAAGAACATATAATCTTGGATGACCAAACCAAATTCACACACAATTTCATGTACTAAGTTTAGCAAAGAATAACTTATATAATGTGTGCAACTAGTAACAGCATGAGATACATGTGCGGTGATATATAGATAGTAATCAATCACAATTTCTACATTATTCATCACATGAGTTTGAAAGTGACTATCACCTAAAGAGTTATTTCCTATAATTCTCACATCTCCTAGAAAACAAGCTTGCAATCATGTATTTTTTTTATTTTTTATTTTTATTTTAGCCTTATAATGTACACAACAACTTATTATATATATTTTTTAATTCCAAAGCTACACCTTATTTTCTTTTTTTGTATGTGCTATACTTTCTTGAGTACAAAATCTTATAATATGCACTAAGGTGTTCATGATTGACTAGTAAATAATGGTAAGATAGTTATTTATGCATTTCTCTTAGGATTTTTAATCCTTACAATCAAAAGCATGTGACTTCAAAATCAAGATCATGTGATCAAAAACTATAAACAATTCCCACACAACATGCACTACATAGCTAAAACTAGCAAAGTATAGAAAAATAAGCTCATCCAAGCTAAACAAGGTACATAGGCATGAAATGTAAACTTCATATGGCCAACCTTAACTACACATCCATGAAAACAAATCTTTTTGGATTTTCAAAATTTTTATGACGAAAAATTAAAAGCACACATTATGCTAAATGAACAATGCAAAAATAATGCATGATAGTGCTTAACGAAGCTATAGAGGGTACACAAATAAGAAATATCAATTTCTTAATTAACCCTTGAGTATATGTACAAACTAATACATACACAAAATCAAAAATAGCTTAACACTTAGTTGAGCAATACATACTATTCAAGTTTCTCCACAATGTTAAGCATGTTCTAAATCAAGAGAGAGATATCATAATTCATGTAGTCCTCAAGAAAAATAAAACTAAACACAAAATAAAATATTTTTCTCTTTTTGAAAATTTTCAATGTTTTTGGATTTTTTTTAAAATAAAAAACAACCTAAAAAAAAAAACAACCAAAAACAAAAACAAAACATATCCATAAACAATTGAAAGAATTAAATCAGGGACAAGTAAATAACACTCACCTTAGCAAGTCTTTTCTCCCCCATATAGCACAAGTTTTCGGCTTTGTAGGTGAAAATCTATGAGAAGCAGAGTGTATTTGAGGGATTACACCAATCTTCTGAGAAAGATTGAAATCTTGCAAATTTCTTTCACAAGCCTCAAAAAGATCAACTAAACAATAGTATCATTTTTATTCAATACATCACAATAAAAAACAGTAAGACACCTAAAATGATCCATGATAACAGGGATCAAAGATCAACTCTAGGTATAATAACCTAAATCAAGAGCTAACCCCCTCTGATACCACTTGTATGTTTTTAGACACCTTAGCACAAGTTGTTTAACCTAGTTATTTAGCCAAGTGATTACTTAAATAAATTATTCAGTTCTAGGTTAACACAATAGTATCATATCATGCAAATAATGCGAAAATATAAAAAACACCATGATATGATGACCTAGGAAAACTTAACTGGTAAAAAACCTGGGGAGGATTTAACCTAACTATCCTCAAGGTAAAAATAGATCCACTATAAAAGAATTAAAGTTTTTACAATAGAACTTAGACCACTAACATCCTATTGCTACATCGAGTAGAAAACTTACTACCACGATCACGTGACAGCTCCGAGTTCACGGACTACTTCTTTCTTTTATCTGCAGTTACCACAAGTTCTCCTACTTGTGACTTGGAGACTCCACTCAAAGGTTTCAAATCTTTTTTAAAGTTCTTTATGCAGCAACTAAAGAGATCATCAGGTTCTTGATGCAAATCTTGATATTGACAACTCTATGTGTGTGTATGAAAGTAAACACCTCTCAAATCTCACAGAAGTCCCACGCTTGGAGGTACATTATGAAACTTTCTTAGAAGTCCCATGCTTGGAGGTACACGATGAAACTGAAGGCGTTTTCAAAAATCTCACGGCCTTTAGAGAAGATGTGGAGTTGCTAGTTGAGAAAGGGATTATTGTTAACAAGTTAGGTAGCATTAAAGCAATTGCCATTATGGTTAACAAACTTGGCCTTGAATTAGAGCAAAAGGGATCCTGTTACCTAGAACTTGCTTAACAACTTAATCAATACTATGCCAACGATTGCAATCGTAATATGGGATCCTTGAGAACAATATATTTTGGTGATATTTGGAGAGGCATTGCAACTTTTATAGGGACGATAGTCCTGCTTGTAACTATCTTGAATTTCCTTAGGCCTTTTTCCTTCAAGATTAATATTTAATTATGTTTATTGTAATATTATCAACTAGTTGTAAGTTTGGCATTGCTTGTAGTTGGTTTCAAAATTGCCAATATGTTGAGTTTTTGTTTTTTGTTGGAGTTGTTAGTTTTTAGATCCCTATATTAATTAACCAAGTGGATACTTAAGTTTATTATTCATATCTAAGTCAAATAAACATAAATCATATATGTAAAGTAGCAGAAATATAAAAAACACAATGATATGATCACCTAGGAAAACTAAACCAGTAAAAAACCTGGGGAGGATTTAACCTAACTATTCTCAAGGTAAAAAGCAAATCCACTATAGAGAATCGAAGTTTACAATAAGACTTAGACCACTAACATCTTATTGCTATTACGTGTAGAACTTATTGAAATGACCACGTGCAAGCTCCGAATCCACAGACTTCTTCTTTATTAGGCATTTGCAACACAAGCACCCACACTTGTGACCTTGAGACTCCACTTAAAGGTTTAGCAACACAAACTCTCTTGTTTGTGACTCCAAGACCACCCTTAAAGGTTTAAATCTTCAACTATTATTGATCTTGATGTAGCAATTTCAGATCTACTAGATCTTGAGATTCTTCAGGGAATAACACTGGTAGAAGATATGAGAGAGCTTTTGGGTACAAAACCCTAGATACAAAAAGAGGCACACTCTTCTCTCTCTAAAATGCCTTTCAAAAACGTGCTTAGAGTTTTCTTTATATAAAAGAAGAAGTAGATTTGAAACCCTAATCCTTAATGGACTTTGCTGATACGTGTTTCAATCGATTGAGCCTGTCTTTCGATCGATCAAACTAGGCATATTTCAAATTCTTCTTTCTGCAGCTTGTATATTCTTGAATCTTAACTTGTATCACCTTGAGCATTGTCTAATAATACTTATAGACTCTAGGATCTATATCTAGACAAGTTTGTGTTCATGGTTTGCCAATTGTTCTAAACTTTTAGAACCTTACAAGAGTCTCGCAACATTGTGGAGTCTCACACAATTTTTTTTTCCCTCGTGCCTTTCTCCCATTATTATAACTATTGGATTATAAAAAAAAAAAAATTGTTGTCACAATAAATTTTGCATCAACTTGTATACCTAATTATGTTTGTTGATTTTTTTAGAGAAATAGATATAGTAGAGGAATGGGAGGTGGAGTGAGTACCTAAATACTTCAGTAATACTAACTTGGTGCACCTATGGTACACATTCACTCATTTAGAGCCTGTCATGTGGCAAGCATGTGAAAATAATTGCGTATTTCATGTGTGTATGCATCTCTTAGGGCCTGTTTAGTTGGTGTTGGGTTAAGATGGCTTGACCCCGGTTAATAAATTCAATTACCCAAGTTGATTAATTGTGGTCAATTGCATGCAAATCGTGGAGGCACCAACGAGGCACCAAAAAGACTAAATGCAGTGGAAAATAAATTTGACATGGTAATTTGTTGACAAATGGGGAAAACCTCGCAAAACAAAAACCCTAGCAGGTGATTTTAAGGTCACCACTTCCCAGAGTCCACTAATCAACAATCAAGCGGTTACAAGTATAAGGAATCTTACCAACTACCTTGGCCTATCCCAAAATACCGACCTACAGTTAAACCTTTGCTCTAATACCGAATTAAACTTGATCTTGTAGTAGCCTTCTTTCCCTTAATGTACAAACCTCCAATTTGTGACTAACTCCTTTGCACAGATTTCAATAGATGACTAACTCCACAGCAAACCTTTGATTGTTATAGTTGATTAGCCATAACTTCATATAGAAACACTAATAAGATCTTTAATGTTGGTGCTAGAGAATTTACTTAGTTACAAAACCCAAAAGTGTACAAAAAACGAAGCAAGAACTCTTATGATGCTTTCTAGTTATAGGGTTTTCTTTCTCTACCTCCTTATTTAAATAGGAGCTTAATGGGCCTTTTAAATAGGCTCTCCTATTTCAATTAGGCTTACACAAACCTAGGGCTTTCTTAGTCCTATAAGGATTATGCAAACCCATAAATAAATAGTCTTTAGAAATCAAAATGTTGTAGGCTATATTAGAAATCTCGTAAGCTTGATAGCTCAAGAGGTATCAAGCTTTACTAAATCTCGATAGATCAATAGGTATCAAGACTTGCAGATTTAGCTTTTCTTGAGCAGTTCTTAAGTAATCTCCATATCTTCAATGTAATTGTTAGGTTCTAAATATTTAGAATCATTATTGTATTGTGTTGACAAACCGAGAACAAAACATGTCTAGTCTAGGTGTTTAAGCATTGCTTAAATAAGGTTGTCTCAAGTTTTGTAGTCCAGCTGATTGCAGAAAAGAAAAGTGAAGTTCTGCCTTTCTCGACCGATAAAGAATTAGGCTCGACCGATCGAAAATCCCAGGCATAATTTCTATAAAACTTTTAAACAAGCCCAAAGCCCATGAAAATGTTTAAGGTTTCACTAAAACTTCTCCACATATAAAAGGGAAACCCTAGCCACGTTTTGAGTGTGCTAAAGAAGACTTATGTGTTACTCTTTGTGAGATTTGAGAGGTTTTGTACCTTCTAACTACATAAGAATCTATTAAAGCCAAAACTACAATTAAGCATTGGTAGAACATAGTTTCTGCATCAAGATCAACAAGTGAAGGTGATCTGAAACCTTTGAGTGGGATCCCAAAGTCACAAGCAAGGCGGCTTGTGTTGCTGTAAATTGAAGAAGAGAATAGTGTCTGTGGATTCGAAGTTTACACGTGGTCGTGTCAATAAATTACTACTGGAGGTAGCATTAGATTTAAAGTTAAATTTTTTTGTAAAAACTTCAATTCTCTTATAGTGGATTTACTTTACCTTGAGGATAGATAGGTTATATTATCCCCAAGTTTTTACCTTGAAGTGGTTCGTTTCATTGGTTTTCTTAGGTCATCATATCGTGGTGTTATTTACTTTTCTACATCTTTGCATGATATGATTTATTTGTATTTAACCTAGGTCTGAAAATTAATCTAAGTAATCACTTGGTTAATAAATTAGGTTAAACAATCTGTTTTAAGAGGTCTAAACGAACATACAATTGGTAATAGAGCAGGTTAGATCTTTTTTATAGATATTTTTTGATCCTTGATCCCTGTTGTCATGGAACACGATCACTCTCTTGTGATCCCCCCAAACTTTGATGGGAATAACTATGCTTACTTGAAAGTTAGGATGAAAGCCTTCTTGAAATCATTGATGAAAGAGTATGGCTATTTGTTGAGAACAGTTGGGAAACACCAACCACTGCTATTGGTGAATGGACACCTGCCCAAAAGGAAGCAACAAACTTTAATAGCAAGGCTATGAATGCAATATTCAATGTTGTGTCTATGGAAGAATTTAAAAGAATCTCAAATGTGGAGATTTCTCATACAACATGGAACATTTGCAAATAGTGCATTAAGGCACTAAGGCAGTAAAAATTAATAAATTGCAGCAGTTGACATCTAGATTTGAAAGTATTAGAATATCTAATGATGAATCTTTTGATGAATTCTATGCTAAGTTGAATGATATTGTTAATTCTGCTTTTAATTTGGGTGAAGTTTATGATCAACCTGAAATTGTTAGAAAAATTCTTAGATCTTTGACTGAGGATTTTACCCAAAGTGACTGCCATAACTGAAAGTAAGATGTTGACTTTATCCTTGTAGATGAACTTGTAAGATCTCTTCAGTCCTATGAATCTGATTTTCCAAAGACTAATAAATCCAAATCTATGGCTTTAAAATCTGTTGATGATGTTAATGATTGTAGATTGGATGATGAACTCTCATCTACTGAGATTGTTTATCTTGCCAAGAACTTTAGAAATTTTCTGAGAAATAATAATAGGAGGGCAAGAAACAGAAATAATGTTGATACTAAGAATGTGAAGAAGAATGACTCTGCCAAAAACAATAATGCTGAAAAATCAAAAGAAAAAGTAGGTCAATCTTCAAATAATTCTTTAGGACAATAGTGTTATGAATGTCAGGGTTACAACCATAAGAAATATGAGTGTCCAACCTTCTTGAGATCAAAAGGTAAGGCTATGGTTGTTACTTTGAGTGATGATGAAGTTTCTAATCATGAGTTTGAAAGTGATCAAGAAGGAAACTTTATGACTTTCACTGCTCCTGCTATGGCAAGTGAAATTGAGACTGTTGATGAGAACCCTACTGATGGGGAACTCTTTGAGAATGCAGACTTGTAAAAAGCTTACAATAAGCTTTGCAAGATAGCAGCTAAAGATGCTATAAGTGTTAAATCAGGGTTGAAAAAGATAAATACTTTTGAACAAGAAAAGAAAAATTTGCTGCTAAAGTTGTTTGATGCTAATGAACTTTTGAACTCTGTTAAGATTGAGAACATGTCTTTACTTGAAAAGGTTAAAAGTTTAGAATTAGAATTATTTGTTGCTAGAGAACAAATAGATAAAACTTCTACCTCTAAACTAGATGAGATGTTGCATGTCCAAAAGTCTGTTTTTGATAAGACAAGTCTAGGGTTTGTTAAGAATGGATCTACTATTGTAATGAATCCTCCTAAGTTTGTAGTTGCTATATCATCTTCTGTTGTTTGTCAAATTCTTTCTGATGTTAAGGTTCATAAGGAAGTAGCTCCTACTTCTAGGAGAACTAGGGTAGATTTGGGTGAGTCTGAAACCAAAAATTCTAATCATCTTGGTAGCAAGAAAAACCACAAACCTCAATGGTTTTGTCACTTTTGTAGTTGAGCTGGACATACTAGACCAAATTGATTTAAGTTGCAAGCTTTAAAGCATTCTCCCAAACAAAAAGTGCTTGTGCCAAAATCATAAGGTCCTGTTGCACTTATTCATGAGTTGGTGAAGGTTCTTAACCTTTATACCAATGTTGGAGTTGAAATTAGGACAAATCCCAACTCCAAGTTTGCATCTAAAAGGGCCTGGATGCAAAAGAATTAGTCTTAGTGAGTCTGTCTGACGTAGTCCTTATGAAAATTCTTTCTATCTCTTATGACCAAAACTGTTTTTCTTTAGGTTTGCATTTGGATAACATTCATACATTTCATTCTAGGATTGTTTTATTTCATGTTTTTCAGTTTTTTTTTTTTAAATAGAAAAAAGGGGGGGGGGGGGTTGTATTATGCATCTTCAAGATGTGTAATAGAGGTTGGCCTATGAAATCTACATTTCATGACTGTGTACCTAGTTTAGCTTTGATGAGCTTTATTTTTCTGCACATTGCTAGTTTGTGCTATGTAGTGCTTATATTGTGTGTGTTGTTTATGGTTTTTAAACACATGCTCTTGATTTTGAAGTCATATACTTTTGATTTTAAGGACAAAAAAATCCTAGGAGAAATGCATAAATAACCATCTCACTACTATTACTCTCTAATCATGAAAACTTGTGTGCAAATCATAAAAGCCATGTTCGGTAAGGTGTAGCACTTGCACAGAAAAATTCTTAAAGGTGTCATTGTACATTAGTTAAAGGAAGCAAAAAGAAAAATGAAAAACAAAGAAAAATATTCTTCAAAAGAAAAATAAAAAATGCATGGTTGCAAGCGTGTTTTCTAGGAGATGTGGGAGTTATATGATGTAACTCTTTAGGTGATAGTCACTTTCAAATTTATGTGATGAATAATGTAGAAAGCGTGTTTATTCTCTATTTACATATCACCTTGTGAGTAACTCATGCACTTGCTAGTTGCGCACACCACAAGCAAAACTTTGTTAAATATTGTACATGTGATTGTGTGTTATGTTTTGTGGCCTACCAAAATTAAACTTCTTAGTGTGTTTAATGCATTTTTGGGGTGTGAGAAAAGAAAAGAGTGAGGAAATTTGATACAATTGAGTTTTTCTTTGAAAATTTTGATTTTGAAGATCATTTGAAGTCATGAACATTCATGCCATATCATAAAAAATGATTTTTCAAATGATTCTATAGAAAATTTTTCTAGAAATTTTCAAAATTTTTATGTCTTTGAAATTTGACCGATCGAACCTGTTTTCAACCAATTGAAATGTCAAGGAGAAAAATAGCTTTTTCTTTTAAAAGTCTCGGGTCCTTTCGATTCTTGCCCGATTCCTTTCGATAAGTCGAAACCTGTTTTCATGTGTATTTCAATTCCTGCTTGATTCCTCTCGACCAATCAAATTTTGAATTTTAAAAACATATAAGAATCAAATCCGACTTTGTCAAAAGAGCTTTTTGTCTATCTCTTCGATTCCTTTTCTCAAAAAAAAAAAAAAATTTGGTCATTTTTATGGTCAAAGATTCAAAGGTTTTATTCATACACTTAAGGTAAAACTCTTTAAACCTTCCTTTTTCATTTGTTTTACATGATTACATGCATTTTTCATGAAATTTTTAGGGATTTTTTCATATTTCAATTTTTGGGGTTTTTGTTGAAAATAGGGTTTTTGATCAATTTTGAACCATGGGTTTTTGTTCATGCATCATTTAAACATGTTTCACATTCTTTAATTTCAAAATTTTTGTGTTTAATTGAAAATTTCAAAATTTGGGTTCTTAGTTCTTGAGAAATTGGGAATTTTGTGAAATTGAGCAAAATTGAGTGAAATTGGCTTTTGATATTGATGGATTGAGTGATTATAACTTGTATTATACTTTTTGTGTTGTTCAATTGGTCAATATTAGGATTTTTGAGAATTAGGATGTTCAAAATTAGGGTTTTTCTAAAATTCTTAAATTTCCTTTGTCAATTTTTCAAATTATGATGGATTTGGATTGTTTAAAAGCATTAGATCATGCATCATATGAGTTTAACTGTCATGCATCATATAGTTTTTTTTTTTTTTTCAAATTGTATGTTATCTTGTGTCTAATCCTTCTTATGCAGTTTGTCCTTGGTTTTTGTTGTTTTCCTTGTTTCTGACTCTTGGTCATGGCTCCTAAGGTTGGTAGGAAATTCAAAACTAGAGCCAATAGGAACCCTGGGTCTTCCTCTTTAGGTTTAGCCTTAGGTGATAGAGATTGTTCTCTATCTTCTAAGTGTGAGGAAACATATGAGACCCTGACTAAATATAGGTCTATTTGGGGTGAGAGGGAGGTAGTGTTGAGTGAACTAGATCCTTCTATACGTAGGAACTTCGTGTCTAGGAATTAGGTTTCCTTGTGTGAGGTGTCTAATCCTTCTCCTGCAGTCTTAATTATAGAGTTTTACTCTAATCTCTCTATCTATTTTGAGGTTATAGGTGGTCATTATTTGACTTCTAGATTCATGGTCAGGAGTTTACCATCACTAAAAAAACTATTTTTGAGGCTTTAGGAGTACCTTTAGTTCGTAAACCCACATACCTATACACTAAGTTTCTTGTTGTTAATGATATGATGTCTCTTCTTTGTGGTCATCCTATTTCTTAGGGTTCTGAACCAAGATTCAATTTTTTTAAGTTCACTGAGCTTAACTCTTTATACTTAAGGATCACATGTCATGACATCTATCCCATTTCACATGTTCATATTGTTCCCATAGAGAGATGTGCTTTCCTTTATGCTTTCATTATTGATGGTTCTATGTGTTTTCTGTCCATATTTATACAAATTATTGTTGATATCTATAGGAGTAAGAGTAAGAGTCAGAAGTTATTCTTTCCTATGTTCATTTTCAGGATTTTGAGGTTCTTAGATTTGTTAGATTTTCCTCTCCTAGAGTTAGTGCATATTACTGCCCCTATAGGAGCCACCTACCCTAGACAGAGACAGGCACAGATGAAGAATGCTAAGCAAAGCACTGGGACTTCTAAGAGATCACGAGGAGATACTACTACTACCTCTGGTACTATGCCTGCTACTGAGGAGACTTTTGTGGATCCGATTGCAACTGTGGATCCTGCTGGTGATGCTGAGGATGTTGATCCTATAGTTGCTCCTTCGCTTGCACTCCGTGCTATGATGCAATCCATCATAACTACTCTTGCTGCTTATGGACAGCTTCTTGATGAGTTGTTGATGAAGGTTGCCTCATTGAGAGTTGATTTTACAAATTACAAGAGTGTTTTTTCACCTCCTCTACCCTTTGAGGATTGATTTTGCCTTTAGCAATACGTAACAAAAAGGGGGAGTAGACATATTGTAGATGATGACGATGAGGTTATTCATTTTGATGTGTTCACTATCTATTTATATGTTTTGTGAATTCAAAGTTCAAATTTAGATTTAGATTCTTATACTGTATTTTCCACACATGCGTTTATGGTTTGTTTTTAGTATTTCAGGAAATTATAAGTTAATTCTTTCTATACTAGCAACTAATAGTTAGTAGTTGTGTAAGATTTGTATTAGGGCAAAAATTTGTATTTGAGCTGGTTTTTTATTTAAGCATTACATGTTGTATGTGTGTTTTGTCATGAATTGCCAAAGGGGGAGATTGTTAGGTTCTAAAGATTTAGAATTAAATATTTAGAATCATTATTGTATTGTGTTGGCAAAAAGAAAACAAAACATGTCTAGTCTAGGTGTTTAGGCAATGCTTAAATAAGGTTGTTTTAAGTTTTGAAGTCCAGCTGATTGCAGAAAAGAAAAGTGAAGTTTTGCCTTTCTCGACCGATCAAAAATTGCAGGAACAGTTTCTGCAGAATTTTTAAACAGGCTCAATGCCAGTGAAAACATTTAGGGTTTTACTAAACTTCTCCATATATAAAAGGGAAAACCTAGCCACATTTTTGGTGTGCTGAAGAAGACTTGTGTCTTACTCTTTGTGAGATTTGAGAGGTTTTGTACCTTCTAACTACACAAGAATCTACCGAAACCAAAACTACAATCAAGCATTCGTAGAACATAGTTGCTGCATCAAGATCAATAAGTAAAGGTGATCTAAAACCTTAGAGTGGGATCTCAAAGTCACAAGCAAGGCGGCTTGTATTGTTGTAAATCCAAGAAGAGAAGGAGTCAGTGGATTCGGAACTTACATGTGGTCGTGTTAGTAAGTTACTACTGGAGGTAGCATTAGATTTAGAGTTAATCTTTTGTAAAAACTTCAATTCTCTTATAGTGGATTTACTCTACCTTAAGAATAATTAGGTTAAATTCTCATCAGGTTTTTACCTTGAAACGGTTAGTTTCATTGGTTTTCTTGGGTCATCATATCATGATGTTATTTACTTTTCCATATTTTTGCATGATATGATTTATTTGGTTTAACCTAGGTCTAAAAATTAATCAAGTAATTACTTGGTTAATAAATTAGGTTAAACAATCTATTTTAAGGGGTCTAAACGAACATATAGTAACCACTTATAATAATCATCTTGGACATATTTGAATTTACCCAAATACAAGTAAAGTGCATTTTATCATAGTATATGCCAATTACATAGAAATATGAACCTAATAGTTCGGATAATTTTAGGGGTGGGAAAATTAGAGAGAAAATGATATATTTGAGTGTTTAATTGCAGAATAAAATGTGAGGGAAAACAATAGGGGCCTAGCTATTTTCTCCTAAGCCCATTAAAATGCGATCTTCATAAATTGGGGAGAAATTGGAAAGAAACAGGGCTGTAAAATGGTTGGGGTACCTTGGATTAAAATGCCCATTGAGAATGTTTTGTTTTTATTTTAGCTTTTGTCTTTTTCTTCTTTCATTTTTGTCCTTTTCTGTTGCTTCTCATTTTGGGTTTTTTTATTTTTATTTTTATTTGCGTTCATCTGTTTTGTTTTGTTTTTTTGTTTTTTTCCTCATTGGCAGGTTTTTATACTTTCTATTTTTGTTAATGAAATGCTTATCCACACATAATTTTCCAATAAAAATATTTTATTACTTTTTTTAATCTAATAGGGGTATGCAAATAAATTTTCACAAACTACATTTTTCATCATCTCATTTTTCTTCTAAAAATAAAAAAACATAAGTTTCTCCAAAAAAAAAAAAAAAGAAAAGAAAAGAATTTACTATTCCTCATCTTTTCAACCCAAAACCAAACACTAAGAGTAAAAATTAAGATCTCTTTTATCACCCACTTTTTAATCTACTTCATATTTTTAATCACCGACTTTTTAACCCCCCAACCAAACTCATCCATAATGCAACATGTATATTTCTCTTATAGGTCACACCCGGGTCCTGCTTCTAGCTACCACTCTGTGTGATTAAGATGTAGGTGAATATGGTCATGTGATGTTTACTAAAAAAAAAATCAGGTCATGTCTGTGTGGATCATATTTCGCTTATCACAAAGACTAAAAACAAGTCAAGACAACGTTAATCATTCGTGGGGTGTGGCCCTCCATCTTAACTGTTTGTTTTCACCGGCCAGCTTGTGAAGTTGAATAGTAACAACCTTAATAATTGTTGCTCTGAGTGAAAAAAGACTGGCGATGGTGCTTGTTAGCTGTTACAAATAGTGCACAAATTAATGACAAGTAAATGCGACAGTTGTCTGTTTGTCAGGAAGACGTCATCGTTATGACGTAGAGAGAAGAAAGGTTGGGGGGTTCACTCAATAAATAGGAGGGCAAGAAGGTTTTGAGAATTGCTATGAAGTGGACAGAAGTAGAAGAATGTTTCTTAGATGAGTGAGTTTAAGCCATGAGTGAGAAGTGAGAGTCAAATAGTATTAGCCTTGCTTCGTTGGACATGATCTCTATCATATTGTGCTAGCTTTTTCTTTCAACTACAATTTGCAGGTTCTTTTCTCCATCCTTTCTGTTTAAATAGAATTTGCATGGTTCTTTAGTACATCGTTTCACTTTAATTTCGTTCTACAATATAAAGTTCGCCAAAAACTGATAATCTAGTTTATTTCTTATTTTTTATAATTTAGTAATTTAATTGAGTTCATATTTAAATATTTTAATTAAAAAATATACATTTTAAGGTGGTTAATTATATTTTATAGTTTATACTTTCTAATGTGGTTTTTTCACTCAACTAATTAACTTCCTCTAACAAGTATTAGGAGACGCTAATCTCAAATAAAAAAAAATTATAAAAAAAAAAGTTTCAGGAGAGACGCATTTTTTTCTCTCGTTGGAATGTAGATCGAGTTCAGTCACTTCAATATAATATATGAGCATGAAGGAAAAATACTAGATAAGAATTATATAGAAACTCCAAATATCAACTTAATTTGATAAAAACCAAAAAGATTTTTGAATTATCAAGAAAATTTGTCCAAACCACTCCCTCCCCACTCTGGCAGGCAGTCAGTTGCTTAGCTAGTGTCTCTACTTTTTCTACGATCCCTCCCCTCTCCACCCACCTCACCTATTAAGGTATTTGATTTAAACTGGATTTGTAGTAATATTGGTGTCCTTTTCCACAGTGGCTTTCTATAGAAGTCAAGCTTCAGAAAATATTTTGATGAGCATTCTTAAGAATGCAACCTAATACTAGAAAATAAGAAGTTTCATAAAATATATTTTCAATTGAAAATATTTCTGAATGAAAAATATTTTATATTGAAAAAAATAGAGTTCATATATATATATATATATATATTTTTTTTTTTTCTTCATCATGCGAGGGTGAGTAGTATATAGACATGACAAAACGAGTCAAAATTTGTTAACCTGACCCGACCCATAAAATACCTAACCTCAATTTTGAGTTAAAAACATATATTTAAAATTATATACATAATTTCTTAAACTATTTACAATTAATTATAGACATGAAAATCTTGAGTTTATGGTGTATTAAGTATTGTTTCTGCCTTATGTGGTAAGGATTTCATCACTAGATCATACCCTTGCTCCATCATCTATTAAGGCACTGACTTGTGTTTCTTGTAACAAAGCTGGTGGTGGTTAGCAAGCCCCTATATATATATATATATATATATTTGGTGAGGAAACAGATAGAAAATTACCATGACATTTTTTTTTTTTGAGATAATTGCAATATATTACTAATCCCGTAACTCGAACAATTTCCCTCCTAAACTATCAATCACTTTGTGTATAAAGAAATGTAAATTAATTTACAAAACTCTTGTTATAAGCAACTCTATAGGTTGTGGGTGTTGGTAGTCAGTTGTCTCCTCACCCTCCCTCATATCTTAAATGATTTTCGTTCCCGATTCTCTTGCAACTTGATCATTTAACTATGATATATTGAGCTTCAAGGATGCGTCTCCACACATAGGATGCATTTGGTTTCTGTTACACCACCACGAAGGAGCATAATGCAAAGTACCTAGCCTTGAGAGCTTGGTGTAGTAACGTATGAGTGTTTTATACAATTCACCTATCCCAAAAGCTTAAGAACATGTTTGGTATAAATGTTTAAATAACATGTTTGGTAGGATTATATTTTTAAAGTGTTTAAATTATATTGTTTATTTTAAAGTATTTAAATACTGAATTTAGAGAGCGGCTCATATCAGTTTTCAAGTACCAAACAATTTCAAGTAACAAACAACGTTGCTCAATGGCATTGTTGTAAATAATTAAAAAATCCTAGGACCTACTGAAGTGAAAAGACAACATAATTTTCTTTCTTTATTTCTCCCTCTGGCATGACTCTTCTTTTTTCTTTCTCTCCTCCACTTTGTTATTCTTCTTTCTTCCTCTTCTTCTTTCTTTCTTTATTTATTTATTTTTGTCTCTTTCTCCCCTGCACGCTCTCTACTTCTTCTTCTTCTTCTTTTTATTTTTTATTTTTTATTGCCTCTCTTGCACACTATCTTCTTTCATCGCTGCTGTGTTGTGGATTGTGTTAATTTGATATGTGGTATAGTTGTGTTAAGTTTGGAAGAGAAAAGAGGGAGATGGGATGAGCAGGGAGGGTCTCTTGGATGAGCAAGGAGGGTCTGTGTTGTCAGTGAGAATAAATAAATATTTATTTTACTATTCATGTCAGAAAATATCATACATTTATTTTTTTGCATTTTAAAATATGTTGTATGAAATATGGAACCAAACACTTTTTTTTTTTTTTTAATTATAAGTATTATTAATATGTGTTTTCACAATACTTTTTAAATTACAATTTTCACATCATTTTGAACAATAATATTTGAAAACCATTAACAAAAATGCCCTAACTTAGTGGGAAATTAGTTATTTAACATGGTATCAAAACAAAAGATTCTATGTTCAAATCATGTCTCATTCACTTTACTTTCAATTTAAAATCTCATATGTTGGGCCTCACTTATTAAAAAAGGGTTTGAATCCACATGTGAAGGGAAGTATTAGAAGTATGGGGTTAAATTATTAAATTTATCATATTTTAATAACTTAAACTTTTGAAATAATTAGTAATTTAACATTTACAAAGCATGAATGTTGAGTTCAAAGTTTACAAGTCCTTAAACCCCATTCCACCTCTCCATTTTAAGGTACACTATGAACTCAATTTTGCCCAATGAATCTTCCTCTCACCCTTCTTCTAACCCACAAAACATTTTTGATCACCATCTAGGCATAAAGAATTAAGAGTGACTGAAACAACTCATGACATATTTAGAGAGGGACTGCTTTAATTATGGCTTTGATGAGTATATTCTATTGTGTATGTGATAGCAAATTCTCTTTCCATCCCTTAACTTTTTCAAATTGGCTCTTTTATTTTCAAAAAGAATACAGTTTTTGAGTGGCAAATGAGTGCGGGTAAGCCCAAGTATTTGCCCAGGATTTTACTTCCTTTGATGCCAAACTCTGCCTGTATTTTCTCCCAGATGTCCCTCTACGTGTTCCTGCGGAAGAATATCGAAGTTTTGTCTCTATTCATCTTCTGGTCCAACGATTCTTCATAGTCCTATAGAATCTCATGTATTTTCTACCTTGTCCAAGGTGGTATGGAAAAAGAGAATGTTATCATCAATAAGATACATGCTTTCTAAAGTTTAGAATACATGAATTTGCATGTAAACATAATTGAGACAATTAAATAATGAAATAATCATAATGACACTTGACATAAAATTGAAGTGCAATTATAATATAATTTGAGTTATTAATTAAATTTTCCAACTTTTGCTTTTAGAAATTATATAAGATTTTTAAATTACTCGACGGTTGACACTCTCTAGACTATGAGATCTAGAAAACAAAACCTTATTCGTGTTGATTTCAAAATGGCTGCAAATGGTGCCTCATGGAATAAGTTTTGGAGTCGGTGATTGTATTCTGGTGCTAATGATTGTTGTTTGTCACTAGGAAAAGTTGGCCATGGCTACCGGTGCAGCTGATACTTCACAAGAAAAAGTACTTCAATGCGAAGAGACTATCATTGACGTTACAGACGTCAGGGACCCTAAGTGGGCCCCCGAGTGTTGCATCTACAAGGTCCCCAAAAGACTTAGCAAGGTAAAGGAAGAACCCTACACTCCAAAGCTAATTTCAATAGGCCCTGTTCATCACAGCAAAGACGAATTGAAGGACATGCAAATGGTAAAAGAATGTTATTTCAAGGCGTTCTTTTTGCGGACTTGTAAAGGCCAGAAGGAGTTTGCATGCATCATTGAAAAAAACAAAGATAAGATCTGCAACTGTTACGCACCAGAGATTTCTCAACGCATCGAAAATGAAAATTTCGTGAAAATGGTTCTACTGGATTCTATCTTTATCATTGAGCTCTTCATGAGGAGTAATAGAGAAGAAGATGAAAATGATTACATATTAAGCAAACCATGGCTAAAGGATGGCATAATGCAAGACTTGATATTACTTGAGAATCAGCTTCCATTTTTTATTCTTGACAAGTTATATCAACATTATACAAGCAATCCTACTTTTCTTGAACTTGCTTGTAATTACTTTTTTCCCAACAAGGAGATGCGCATTGAGAAGCAAGTAAAACATTTCACTGATTTGCAGAGAAATTTCTTCGTCCGACCTACCCAAAAACCTGGAAATCCTATTGAACATCGACATAGTGCAACAAAACTGGATATGGCAGGATTGATATTCCAAAAGGGGGGAGGAGAAGAAAAAAATAGACACTTACTTCACGTAGAAATCCAAAAAGGTAATAAATTATTGGAAATATTTCCATGTTTCAATTGCTCATGGCTCTTGCATTGCTTACCATGCTTAAAAAAAATTCCTTTCCTGGAGAGTATGCAAACTCGCTTGGTAATCCCACACTTTGTGGTAGATAACAAAACTGAAGACCTTTTTCGAAATCTCATGGCCCTCGAGCAGTGTCATTATCCAAATGAAGCTTACATATGCAATTATATCTTGCTATTGGATTTTCTTATCAATAGTAAAGATGACGTGGAGTTGCTTGTTGAGGAGGGGATTATTGTTAACTCATTAGGTAGCAATAAAGCAGTTGCCGACATGGTTAACAAACTTGGCCATGAAATTGTGGAAAAAAATTCCTATTACTATAATGTTGCTGAAGATCTTAATAAGTACTACCGCAACTGGTGGAATAAAAATATGGAATCCTTGAAAACTGTTTATTTTCGGGATATCTGGAGAGGGACGGCAACTGTTGTTGGGATCATAGTCCTTTTGGTAACTGTCATGAATTTCCTTAGGCCTTTTGTGTTCAAGCATATTTAAGTTTTGTTTCTGAAATATTATCATATAAGTTGGAAGCTTGGCATTGCAAGTGTCGATTTTGAAATTGTCAATAAATTTTGCTAGTGTTATTATTTCCTTTCTAAAAAGTTCTACTTTGTACTTCACCTTTTGGATTTTCCAAAGTCCAAACGTTGTTTCAGCATCGATCTAGAGTTCTTATTTTCCCTAAAGTAAAGTTGTATCCTTTCTTTTCACTTTAACTTCAGATTGTATCATATTTTACACCAATAATTGCATTCTGCTGCTGTTAGTAAGAGTGTAGAAGAGTTTCTACAAATTAATTTTTGACAGAAAAATTATGGGTCAGAGAACATCGTTAGCAACCTCAGATTAATGATGTGTAGAAGAGTTTCTACAAATTAATTTTTGACAGAAAAATTATGGGTCAGAGAACATCGTTAGCAACCTCAGATTAATGATCCACTTCCCCTCCTTAGGAATGTCCAAGAACATTAAATAGGGTGATTTAACCAAGTTTAACCCTCAAACCAATGATTCACTTCCATTCCTTAGGAAGAAGTGGAAGGCTATTTGAGGTCCCCCAAGAATTCAAACCTAAAGTTTGGCAATCCCTATTTGTCCCCGGCTCAAGACCTGGGCCTTCCATTTATCCTAAATTTTTTTTTTGGAGGTTTCAAGTCTCCATCAAACAAACAAAATTAAGCTCCCAAAATTATACTAACAATCCAAAAAATGTACTAATTTTTTTAAAAGAAAAAAAATATACGTAGGTTTTATGAAAGCTTCACAAATATTGGGCTAGCAGTGAAAAGAAACAGAGAGACTAAATAGAATGGAGAGTATTTCATTGATTGAATTATGAATTACAATGAAATGAATTGAATGAATAAACATCTAGACATTGCTCTGTTTATATACACAAGGAAAAATAACTAACTCTACTATTGGCGCCAAAACCGTTATTTGAATTTACTGGACTCTGTACACGTGGCAAAGATGAGTAACAACCTCCTAGACTTGCGGAACTGACTTCCTCAATGATCCTGGATGAAGAACTCATGATGTGGCATGGATTCAATCATCTCCAAGACTGTTGAGTCAATCATGTTCTTTGAAGGGTGCACTAGCTCAGCCACAGGAGCAGCAGTCAATGCAGCATTTGCTGATGAGGTTCTTAATAAGCAGAAATCCAACATAATTGAAATTCTAAATTATTTTTCTATTTTCATTTTTAAAATTGTTGTGAGTTAGAATGAATATACCAAATAATCATTGAAAATCAATTTTCTTAACAACTTGTAAAAGAGATATTGTTAAAACCTAAGTAGAAAAATTATATAAGCAATTTTGTATTTCAAAAAGCAAGAAGAACGAGTTATAAACAAATATATATATATATATATATATATAATATTTAAAATTAAAAATTATATATATATATAAACAATATTTAAAATTAAAAAATAGCTAATACATATATATAAACAATATTTAAAATTAAAAAAATAACTAAAGTAGCCCTAATTAGTCCTTAAGCCTTCTCCTTTTATTTCGTCCATTCCTTTAGCTCATCTAGATAAGGATAAGGATGTTGTCTAATCAACCTTGTATCGTCTTTTGGTCCTTCAACAAAGTTTTGGGCCTGCCCTAGAACGTCTTGATCAGAAGGTCCCTAATTATGTAGACACTGTTGAGCTGGAAAGCTATAGCCTTATGTCATTGATCAAGCTATCCATGTATGACTTCCTTAAGTTATTGTACATGCTTATTTATTTTTCTCTTCATGTTTTCCTAGGTGCAAACTTTTGCCAAGGACTATAAATTTTATCAACCCCCATAAACAAAGACCGGGCAACTTAGTAGCAATTTATTATCTTTTAATTATTAGAATAATCAAAGTTACTAAAATCCTTCTCCCCATTATTATAAAAAATCGGATATTAAAAAAATGTCTGTTGTAATAATATATATTTTTGACTTAAAGTACCAATTTTAAAAAAAATATATTTAATTAGTGGAGGATGGGAAGGTGGATTGAGTACCTAATTAGTAATTACCTCCTTGATATATATTGTGAGCACCAAATCCTACTGAGATGATGGTATTTGGGCCCCCAATTAATTTGTAGGTGGGCTGTCACACGATCCTACCAATTGGGCTTTGAGTTGCATTTGGTTTAGCTTCCTTAAGCCTTAGTTCTCAACCCTCATCAGATTTGACCCTTAATCCCTGTGTTTCCCAGTGTTTTTCCCTCTACGCTCTCCTTCTTCCGAAAATTTTCCAACTCCTTACTCTTTGTCCCCCTTTCCCTTTTATAGCCTCTTGTTAGTGGGGTCTTCATCATTGCCTCCCCCGCTTCACACTTATTCTCACATCCCTCAGAATCCCAAGGGATCCTTAAAACTCTAGAGAATTCCCTTAGAACTTGTTCTAGAAGCCAATGAGTACTCGGTAGTGAACTTCCCCACAAGCACAACCTACCCTCAGTTACCGACCCTGCCATGTAAGCATCCTGTGCCTACTTTCGTCTTCACCCGTCAATATCTTGGCCGATCGCTTGAAACTCCCTTGATGTGGTGTCCATTTACTTGTCTTCCCAACCTTGGGGTTGGACTTGCAGTTGTAAGGCATAGGGTCAACTCCCTCCCTATGCATCAAAACAAGTTGCCTTGATGGGCCCAGGCCCTAGTTTAGGTTCCGATTAAGTGGGCTTGTCATGGGCCTTCTAGGCCCAATCCCCCCAACCCCCCCCCCCCACACACGTGTGTGTATATTTATATATATATATGTATATATATATATAGTGTGTGTGTGTGTGTGTGTGTATGTATATGTATATATATACACACACGCTAACATAGATTCTATTCACAATAGAAACTATCAAGTGGCAGGTATGTGCGATTGAATGCGTGTTTCATGTGAGCATATATCATGTGTGAGAATAAGATGTAAGTGAATCAAGTCTTGTGATGTTTACAAAATATATATATATATATATCAGGTCATGTGTGAGTGGTACAAAGACTTAAAGCAAGTCAAGACAAGATTAATCATTAAGGGGTGTGCCCCTTCATCTTGACTGTTTTGCATAAAGGATGTAGCTCGGTATTCCATCCTTAATGCAGTTTGATACTTTGATCTCATATGTAACTGCGTATGCGTGTATGTGTGTAAATTATCATTAAATGTTTTTAATTGAAATTACCTTTGTAATTAAAGATTCTATCCTCATGCTTATGATTGTTGTTTGCCTGCCACTAGCAAATTTATTGATTGTTGTTTAATGTGCGCCGCCCCCAACCCCCCCCCCCCGGCTCCCAAAAAAAAATAGTTGTCGCAATAAATTTTGCATCAGCTTGTGTACTTAATTATGTTTGTTGTTGTTGTTGTTTTTATTTTATTATTATTATTATTTTATTTTTTTATAAATGAATAGAAATAGTATAAGAAGGGAAGGTGGAGTGAGTACCTATTTACTTCAATAATTCTAACTTGGTCAACCTATGGTACACATTCACTCGCAGTAGAGCCTCTCATGTGGCAGGCAAGTGAAATTGAAAGCATGTTTGATGTGTACATGCATCTCTTAGGGTCCGTTTGGTTTTTGATAATTTTAGGAGTGAAAATTAAAGAGAAAGTGATATTTTTGAGTATTTGATTGCAGAATAAAATATGAGAGAAAACTAAAGGGGCCTAGCTATTTTCTTCCACGCCCTTCAAAATACAATCTCCATAAATCAAAGAGAAAATTGGAGAGAAACAGGGTTGCAAAATGGTTGGGGTGTTTTGGATGAAGACACTCGTTGCACAACGTTTTTATTTTATTTTAGCTTGTCTTTTTCTTCTTTCATTTTTGTCCTTTTCTTTTCTATTGCTTCTCATTTCAGATTTTTTTTTTTTTTTTTTTTTTTGGGGTGTGTTCATCTATTTTGGTTTTTCCCTTTTTATTTGCAGGTTTTTGTACTTTTTTTTTTTTTTGAATGAATTGCTTATCTATACACAATTTTCTAATATATATATATAATATATATTTAAAAAAAAAATCTAATAAAGGTATGCAAATAAATATTTTCAAACTATATATATTTTCATCTTCTTTTCTTTTCTCAACCAAAAAAGTTTTCTATTCCTCAACTTTTCCACCCAAAAACTAAAATTATGAGAAAAAATTAAAATCTTTTTTATCGCCCACTTTTTATCCCCTTTTTATTTTTTATCCTCCACCGTTTAAACTTGATGAAACATAACCTAATATGAATGTGACAAGTATTTCTCTAATAGGTCATGTGATGGTTACCAAATAATAATAATAATAATAATAATAATCAGGTCATGTGTGAGGAGATCATGTTCCTCTTATTGTCACAAAGACTAAAAACAAGTCAATCCAAAACCCACTCGATACAAAAAATCAAATAGACCGTCTGAATTGCAATCAAACGGCCCGAATTTGAGAATCGTGATTAGGTCTTATGGTTCATGCCAAAGTTTTAAAAAGGAAAAAGATGACTTCATCAATTCATCTCCAATAAAATTGAGTTGTTTTGCCACATTGTGTCATTTTCTTTGCCTTTTTATCTTTCCATCTCAACCCCAAATTTGCATTTGCAGTCCAAAAACACACTAAATCAATAAATCCACGTAAAATAAAATGAAAAGCACAAATCTTTTCTTCTTCTTCCTCATCTTCATTCTCCTTTTTCTTTCTTCTTTTTCTGTCACCAGTCACTTGTATATTCCAAAACCTTAGATTTTTTCTTTTTCAATGAGTTGTCTACCACGCACTATGTCATTGACAGGCACTACGTACCCTTCCCTTTGTGAAAAGTTGGACATGTGGCTACGTCTTCACCTTTCAATTGGTTTGTAATTTTTTTCAAATTTTTTTTTATTTGATTGCTTCATTTATTGGTATAGTTTACTAGTGATATGTGATTTGGTCCTTTACTACAAACCACCGATTTGTATATTAAATTTAGTTATTGCCTATGTACTGTCATTGTAATTGTAGAATAAAAAAATGGGTAAAACATTGTATAAAAAGTGTTTAATATTATATACATTTGTATAATAGTGTATAATATTACACGCATTTATTTAGTTTAAAATATAAATTTGTATATATATAAATAAATAATTTTCCTTTATTATTATTATTATTATTATTTAACAATTGATAATATTGTGAAACACTGTAATGAAAGTTGTGATATGAAAAGTATACTTGATAGATGGTCTTTATATTTAGTTTGTCTATTTTAATCAAATTTTCTATTTGTACTAATTTAACATAATTATTTATATTTTAAATAATTATTAAATAGTTTAATAATTATTAAATTAGATTGAGATAAACTAATTTATTAGTTTATCTCAATCTAATAATAATAAAAAAAAAATCATACCATAGAAAAGTGGACAAACATCAATCATTCATGGGGTGTGGCCCTTCAACTTAAGTATGCGTTTGAATTGCGGCTGGTGGTCGTGTGTTTGCATTTTTTTTTTTGAGAAACGCGCATCAAGTGAGATGTTGTTTGACAGTGAGTCCGTGTATATACATGGAACCTATTATCTCTTTGATAGCAAAATTTTCATTGAAATTGCACTGTTCAGTAAGTTTTGTACATTGTTCACAAGATCTATAAACCTCATTTTTAAACCAAACTTTCAATAAAAATAAGTCTCACGATACTATTTACATATTTAAAATTATTTTATTAAAATATTTTTAATTTTTAATTTTTGATTTTCAATTAAATAAATAATATCTAAACGGACCTTTAACTATTTGTTTTTACCGGTTAGCTTGTATAAGAAAGTACAGAGAACCAAAAAGGAAAAATGGGAAGCTTGAATCAGAGAGAGAAAGAAAGAGAGAGACTTCGAATCAAGAAGTTTTGTGTAATACCTCAACTGAATGAATCTGTACATTGATCTGAGACTAAATACAGAAAGCAGAGCAACAAATATCCCACATTATACGGAATTAGTTACTGCACGTGTTCCAGTTAGTTAAGTCACGTGTGAAACAAAACTCACTAAACTACAAGTCACTAAACTACAGCATACAGTTAAATTACAATCAAAACTACAAAAACAAGCTGTCATTTATCTTCACATTTACATTACTGAACTTCTTCCTTCTTCTACTTCATTTCTTCTTTTGCTTTCTGAACTAAATCACAGTTTTGATAGCTTGTAAAGAAAAAAAGTGACAACCTTAATCATTGTTGCCCTCGGGAAAAAGACAACGGCAATGGTCCTTGATACCACATACCAATAACGCACAAATTAACGACAAGCTGGTAAGACAGTGATACGTTTGTGAGTTTGTCAGGAAGACGTCATCGTTATGACGTACAGAGAAGAAAGGTTGGGGGTGGTGTTCACCCAATAAATAGGAGGGCAAGATGGTTTTGAGAATTGCTGTGAAGTGTACAAAAGTACTAGAAGATTGTTTCTCAGATGAGTGAATTGCTATGAAGATTGTTTCAATTATTTACCGAAAGGACTTAAATCTATTATTAGAAGTCTTAAATCTATTACTAAAAGTCTTAAATCTATTATTGTTGGTTTTGTGGCCCTAGAAATTAGGATATTAATGCGATAAAAAGGATTTATGAGAGGATTGAATTCAACTAACACAATAAAAAGGATTTTGAGAAGATAAATTTTACTTATTGTAGGGTACCATGCAGTGTAGTTGATATCGTATTGATACCGGCCATATTGGCCTATCAGTGTGTATCGTACTGGTATGTATATCAGTATCAAAATACCAAAGTTTTGTATCGGTTTAAATATCGGTTGTATCGGTCATGTATCGGCCATACTAGCCGATTTCGGGCAATATTGGCCGGTACAAAACAAAAAGCTTTTTTTTTTTTTTTTAAGTTTTGTAATTTTTGAATTTTTGTAAGGGCAGAATGATAATTTATTTGCATTAACTTATTGGTATTATTTGTTTTCTTAGCATACAATGAACAATTAAGCTTTCAATTTTTTATATTGTGTGTGTTTTTTTTTTTTTTTCTTTTAATTGATACTAAATTCTAAAACCATGAATAATTTTTTCTAAATTGAGGTAATGTTTTATGGCAAATTTTATGTTTATTATAATATATATATATATATATAGACACACACACACATATATATAAAATAATGGTAAACCTGAAATGGTACACCGGTATTAACCGGTACCAAAATATATCATTCCACTGATCAAATCGATGCAACCTCCGGTATGAGATTGACTCGCTACGTAAATTTAATATAGAAAAAATTACACTTTATTCTATTGAACTATACCTCAAAAAAAAAAAAAAAATCCATATAAAAGCTCCAAATATCACCTTGATTTGATAAAAACCAAAAATATTTTTGAATTATTTAGAAAATTTGTACAATTAAAAATAAGTATTTTCCTAGAGTATATTTTCAATTGAAAATATTTTTGGCTGGAAGATATTTTATGTCGAAACGGACATGAGTTCAAACTTCTTCTTTATTAGTATTGTAACAAAACAGAGATGAAGAAAGCCAAGAATTTATGAATGCAAAGAGAGAATGTTTGAGAGAGAAGATTAGAAACTTTCTCTTGATATTGTAATAATAATGAATATGTACATGATCTAAGGATATATACACCTTTGTACCTAAACCCCCAAAACAGAATGTAACAAACTAACCAGAGCATAAGGAAATCAGTTATAACACGTGGGAAGGTTAGTTACAGCACGTGAGATACAATTTGAATAAAAATAACAGCTAAACTACATGCCGTTTATCAACTAATCTAAATTACACTTGCAGCTCGTTTGTGTCGTTTAGTTCTTCTTTATCTGTGTCATTTAGTTCTTCTTTTCTTCCTTCTTATTCTTTGATCCTTTCTTCTTCACTGCTAACTAATACTCCCCCTCAAGATGAGACTTAGAGCTATGTATGTTCAATACACTCATCTTGGAAATTAAGAACTTCAATTGTTGGCTGCATAATGCTTTGGTGAACAGTTCTGCTACCTGTGTATGTGTGGGAGTAAAACATAAACGAATCACCTTCTCTTGCACCTTGTCTCTAACCAAGTGAAAATCTACTTCTATATGTTTTGTACGCTCATGGAAGACAAGATTCTCACCAATGTGGATTGCTGCTTGATTATCACAGAAGAGCAGAGCAGGTTGTGGATGATCAACTTCCAAATCTTTTAACAAAGCTAACAGCCAAGTCATTTCACAAACTGTCAAGGCCATTGCTCTATACTTAGCTTCACTGATGATCTAGAAACTATGGATTGTTTCTTAGATTTCCATGAAACCAATGAGTCTCCCAAGAATACACAAAAACCAGTAGTGGATCTTCTAGTATCTACACAGGAAGCCCAATCTGCATCTGTGTAGGCCTTCAAATGTAGATCAGACTTTGATGACAGAAGAATGCCTTGACCAGGAGATTCTTTGATGTACTGTAATATCTTGTAGGCTACATCAAGATGTGGTTTTCTAGGCTTAGCCATGAATTGGCTTAGTTTATGGACTGAATATGTGATATCTGGCCTTGTTATTGTCAGATATAGTAACTTTCCAACTAATCTTCTATAAACTCCAGGATCATCCAATAAATCACCTTGATACTTACTTAGTTTCAAGTTTTGCTCCATTGGTACTTTGCTGGGTTTACAACCTTCCATACTAGCATCCTTAAGAACCCCTAATGCATACTTCCTTTGGCATAATGAAATTCCCTTTTCTGATCTAGCAATCTCAAGACCTAGAAAGTATTTCAAATTACCAAGGTCTTTTAACTTGAACTCAATATTCAAAGAAGTTTTAAGGTCTTCCACTGCTTGAACATCATTGCTTGCAATGAGAATGTCATCAACATAAACAAGCAATGCTATGAAGGTCTGATTAATCTTCTTGGTGAATAAAGAATAATCAGATTTTGATTGCTTGAAACCATATTTTAAAATGGTTGTAGAGAACTTGGAATACGACTGCCTTGATGCTTGCTTGAGACCATATAAAGACTTGTGAAGCTTGCAAACTAGGTTCTCCCCCTTGCTGTGAAAACCTTGAGGCAATTGCATATAGACCTCTTCATGGAGGGTACCATTAAGGAAAGCATTGTTCACATCAAGTTGAACCAAATGCCAGCCTCTCACAGCAGAAATAGCAAGTAAAGTCTTGACAGTGGTGAGTTTAGCAATTGGAGAAAAAGTATCAGTGAAGTCCAAACTAGCTTGCTGAGTGAAACCCTTGGCTACAAGCCTAGCTTTGTATCTGTCCAAAGAGCCATCAGCATTATACTTCACCCTATAAAACCATTTACACCCAATAGCCCTTTTGTGAGGAGGTAAAGGTGTAATAGTCCAGGTTTGATTTGCTTCCAAAGCAGCAATTTCAGATGCCATAGCATCTTGCCAATTAGAATCCT
This sequence comes from Quercus suber, assembly GCF_002906115.3. Taxonomy (NCBI): domain Eukaryota; kingdom Viridiplantae; phylum Streptophyta; class Magnoliopsida; order Fagales; family Fagaceae; genus Quercus; species Quercus suber. The sequence continues at coordinate 379,851 of NW_027069912.1, read as the reverse complement.
TGACTGCCTCATGGTAATATGTAGGTTCAGGTATGGTAGAGATTAGAGAACAAAAATGTGCATAAGAGGGGGATAGTTTGGAGGAGTTAAGATAAGTGGACAAAGGGTATTGATTACCTGACTTGTTGGCAGAAGAAGAAGGAGCAGGTTCATTACTGACAACTGTGCTGCACTTAAAATCAATCAAGTATGCAGGTGGTTTAGACACTCTGGAAGACTTTCTCAGAGGAACAGATGGTGTAGTGATGGAAGGAATAATGGGTGGAACATTGGTAGAAGGAAGGATAGGTAATTCTGCAGAAATGGTATTTGTAGAAGTAGCAAGAGGTAAATCTGCAGAATTGGGAACAGGTAAATCTGCAGAATTGGGATAAATATTGGAATCACAAGGAATAGCATTATGGTTAGGAAAATCAAACATAGAAGTAGTAGGATGAGACACTGAAGGGAAGAGATGAGGTAAAGGAATGCTAGTGTGAAGAGATGAGGAATGAGAAGAGGAAACAAAAGGAAAAATAGTTTCAAGAAAATGAACATCTCTAGAAACAAAAATCCTTTTGGTAGTTAAGTCAAGCAACTTATAACCCTTAACACCAAACGGGTAACCAAGAAAAGCACAAGATGAAGATCTAGGATCAAATTTTAATCTGTTATGAGTAAGAGTTGAGGCAAAACAAAGGCAGCCAAAAACCTTTAAATGAGGAAGGAGGTTTGCCATAGAGTTTTTCAAAATGAGTTTTCTGGTTCAGTATTTTGGAAGGTAACCTATTGATGATATGGACAGCAGTCAATACACATTCACCCCAATAGGATATAGGAACATTAGATTGAAACTTCAATGCCCTTGCAATGCTTAAAATGTGTTGGTGCTTCCTCTCCACAACTGAGTTTTGTTGTGGAGTGGCAACACATGTATGTTGATGAATGATGCCCTTGTTGGCATAAAATTCTTTTAAGAAAAATTCAGGGCCATTGTCAGTTCTAATGATCTTAATATTGGCATGAAATTGTGTATGTATCATGTTATAAAATGAGATCAGTAAAGGTCTAATTTCAGCCTTGGATTTCATAAGGTAAACCCAAGTGGATCTTGTGGCATCATCCACAATGGTAAGGAGGTACTTGAAGCCATCATGAGTGAATTTAGCAAATGGTCCCCAAATATCACAGTGAATCAAAGCAAAAGCATTATTTGAAATGTGATTAGAAGATGGGAAATGAAGTCTATTCTGTTTGGCAATTGGACAAAGAATACAATTCTTATTGCTGTGAAAAGTTTGTACATTAGAAATGAGATTATGCAAAGCATGAAATTTATTATCCGAGGTATGTCCTAACCTCATATGCCAAAGATAAGACTTGGTAACAGTAGGAATGAACATAGACTCAGAAACAGAATTGACAAAAGATTTAAAAACAGACTCAAGAGTTGAAGAAGCTATTGAAACAGATTTGCTAGTTAGAGCAGTATGCAGCAGATACAAATTGTCATGTAATTCACCCATTCCAATCGTCTTCCAACAAGTAAGGTCCTGGATAAAGCATAAATTTGATAGAAAAACCAAGCAACATGGAAGAGTTTTAGTTAATTTGCTGACAGAGATTAGATTGAAATTGAAAGAGGGAACACACAGCACATTTTCAAGTTTCAAAGTTTCAGTGACTTGAATTGTACCAATGTGTGTAACAGTGACTCTTTCACCATTTGGCAATTGAACAAAAGTAGATATAGAACTAGTGACATGTGTAAACAAAGATAAGGAATGAACTATGTGGTTTGTGGCTCCAGTGTCAATAATCCAGACATCATTACCATAGGCAGTCTTATTGATAGGATTAATAGCAAAAACTGAATGATGCAAATATGAGGAAACAAAATCAGACCAAGCATTACACACATTACCTGAAAGAGCAGAATTAGCTGAGTGTAAGGCATCATTGGTACCACCAGATGTGGATGCATGAGAACTGAGCATTGAGATCAATTGTTGATACTTCTCTGAAGTGAAAGGGAATGAATTGACCTGTGGAATATCAGCACTGCCTTGATCACCTTCAACCAAGACTTGATTTGCCATAGCCACTTTGCCTCTCTGCTTGTAACCAAGAGGAAATCCCATTAACTTGTAGCATTTCTCCATAACATGGCCAAGCTTCCCACAGTGACTACACACAGGCCTCCCTTTTGTATTGTTTCCTCTGATGTACTTGTTGTTCCCTGGAAATAAATTTCCCTGATTGAATCCTTGATTCTTGACTGCAAGAGCAGTTGATTCAACTGAGGGAGCAACATTGAGACCCAAACATCTTTGCCTTTCCTCTTGAATTACTAAAGAAAATGCCTTATCAATGGAAGGACTAGGCTCCATCATGAGAATTTGTGTTCGAACTTGAGAATAAGAATCATTCTAGCCATTTAAGAACTGTATAAGTGAATCTTGATGCTGAAGTGCTGTGATTTTGTCATTTACACCACAAGTGCATTTACCACATGAGCAACATGGTAAAGGCCTGAAATTCAATAGTTGATCCCAAGCAGCTTGAAGATCAGTGAAGAATCCTATAATCGTGGTTGTACCTTGCATCATAGTTGAAATTTGCTTCTGAAGTTGAGAGATTCTTGGTCCATTGGCTTGAGAGAAACGTTTCTTGAGAGTGTTCCATACTTCAAATGCAGTGTCTCTATAAATTACACTAGCAGTGAGGTGAGGAGAAATTGAATTCAAGATCCATGAAGAGATCATTGAATTGCATTTGGACCAAGCTTTCTTCTCTAATGGTGTGACTGCCATCGAAGCATTGATAAAACCATCAACAAATCCGAGTTTGCTTTTGGCATCCAAAGCCATTATCATTGCTCTGGACCACGTAGGATAATTGTCCTCAGTCAATGGTTGAGTAACCAAAATCGCACCTGGTGTTTCACCATGGTGCAAGAAAAATGGACTTCGTGGATCTTCCATTGGAGTCAGCTCTCGCTGAGAAGAGGAAGGTGGAGCAGTTTGAGTATTCTGAGTATTCGACGCCATTGAAGAAGGCTCATGCTCTGATACCACGGAACAAAACAGAGATGAAGAAAGCCAAGAATTTATGAATGCAAAGAGAGAATGTTTGAGAGAGAAGATTAGAAACTTTCTCTTGATATTGTAATAATAATGAATCTGTACATGATCTAAGGATATATACACCTTTGTACCTAAACCCCCAAAACAGAATGTAACAAACTAACCAAAGCATAAGGAAATCAGTTATAACACGTGGGAAGGTTAGTTACAGCATGTGAGATACAATTTGAATAAAATTAACAGCTAAACTACATGTCGTTTATCAACCAATCTAAATTACACTTGCAGCTCGTTTGTGTCGTTTATTTCTTCTTTGTTTGTGTCGTTTAGTTCTTCTTTTCTTCCTTCTTATTCTTTGATCCTTTCTTCTTCACTGCTAACTGATAAGTATAGCAACAGTACTGGTGCAACATGTCTTGAGGAAATCTACAAAAGCTATGGATTGTGTCCGTTTTTCTATTATCTTACATTGCAAATAGCTGAAGAAGTTATGTGCGTCTCACTTTTTTTTCTTTTCTTGGAAAAGATAGAAAAAGATATTGTTAGATGTGACAAATATATTTTTTTTCTAGATAATTGCAATAGGCTTCTAATCTAGCAATTCGAACTATTTTCTCCTTAAACTCCTAAGCACTTTGTGCATAAAACAATGTCAATTAAGTTACAAGACTCTTGTTATAAGCAACTCTATAGGTTGTGGGTGTTAGTGGTCATTTGTCCCCTACCCCTCCCCCATATTTTAAATGATTTGCTATTCCCGATTCTCTTGCAACTCGATCCTTTGACTATGATATCTTAAGCTTCAAGGATGCTTCTCCACACACAGGATGCATTTGGTTTCTATTACACCACCATAAAGGAGCATGATGCCAAGTACCAAGCCTCGAGAGCTAGGTGTAGTAAGGTCTAGGTGTTTTATAGAATTCACTTGTCCCAAAAGTTTAAGTCATTAGAGAAATCAGTTAATTAATATGGTATCAAAGTAAAAGATCCTGACTTCTATTTTTCTCCTCCACTCTACCTCCCATTTAGAATCCTACATGTTAGGCCTTACTTATTAAAAAGGAGTTTGAATTCACAAGTGAGGAGTAGTATTAGAAGTATGTGGTTAAATGATTAAATTTATCATATCTCAATAGCTTATACTTTTGAGAGAATTAGTGATTTAACCTCTACAAAGCATGAATACTGAGTTCAATGCTCTTAGGTCCTTAAACCCTGTTCCACCTCTCCATTTCAAGGTACGCTATTCACTCCATTTTGCCCAATAAATCTTCCTCTCACCCTTCTTCTAACCCACAAAACATTTTTGATCACCATCTGGTCATAAAGAATTGAGAGTGATTGAAATAACTCATGGCATATGTATGTACTGCTTGAACTATGGCCTTGATGATGAGAATATTCTATTGCGTATATATGTGATAGAAAATTTTCTTTCGAACCCTTAGCTTTTTCAAACGGGCTCTTCTATCTCTGAAAAATATTCAGCTTTTTGAGTGGCAAATGAGTGCGGGTAAGCCCAAGTATTTGCCCAGGCTTTTACTTCATTGGATGCCAAACTCAGCGTATATTTTCTCCCAAATGTCCCTCTACATGTTCCTACTGAAGAATGTCGATGTTTAGTCTTTATTCATCTTCTGGTCCAAAGCTTCTTCATAGTCCTATGTATTTTCTGCCTCGTTCTAGTGCAAAAGAGAATATTATCATCAATAAAGAATAGGTGTGAGATTTTTGGTCTATACCTACTAATTGCGACACCCTAGATAGTTCTCCTTCTCATTTGCTTTTTGAATTAACCTTGAAGATGCTTATTGACATGACAAGAACATACATGTCCCTATCTTAGGTCTCTAGAAAGTTTGATATACCCGATTGGATCGGTATTGATTAGTAAAAAATAAGTTACATAATCATGTAACACATTCCATGATTAGAGAGATCGAGTTTGCATGATAGCTATTTTCCTCATTGTTTGCCCAATAAAACATCATCATTCTACCATATCATATGTATTACTCATGTCAAGTTTTAAAGTCATATACTGTGTCTTGCCTGAGCTTAGCCTATTTAAGTGAATGCTAGTTTTGTAACTAAGTAGAACTCAATATGTTATTTGTCACTCCTATATAAAGGGACTTTGGCTATGTATGTGAGTATTTTAATTCATTTGCCGAGACATTTATCTTTCAATCTTGGTTTGTGTGTTCAGATGATGATGTGATAACTACAAAAGATATGTACATGGGGTTGGGGTTGGGGTTGGGGTTGGGGTTGTGATGGAACTTAGACAATTTGTCATAATGCTATATTATCTCATGTTTCATATTTCAGATGATGATGTGATAACTACAAAAGATATGTACATGGGGTTGGGGTTGGGGTTGGGGTTGGGGTTGTGATGGAACTTAGACAATTTGTCATAATGCTATATTATCTCATGTTTCATATGTGTATCGTCAAATACAAATCTTGTTTCATCTTTTGTATTATATTTTATGTTTTACCAATTACAATTTATCATTTATTTGTTCAATTTTCCTTATAAAAAAAAAGTTTTCAAAAAAAAAAAAGTAATAATCAAACACATAATATAATTTGATTGGTAGAACATAATGTGAAATACAAAAGAAGGACAGAGGATTTGTATTATGTATCCTCTGTTTAATAGTTTGTGTATCCTACAATTGTGAGACACAGGATTACATATCTTTTGCAATAAAAAATCTGATGGTCATAATAGAAGCTATTCCAAATGGTGCTTCTTGGAATAAGTTTCGGTTTAGACTGTTTAGTGATTTTATTCTTACTAGTTGCAGACTCCCGCGTTGCGCATGATTATTTTTTATGGTGGTCTCATTATTATTATTATTTTGTAATTTGAACTAATTTAATGAAAAGTAATGCATTTCATAATCATATTTATCACAAAATAATTTTTTATTATTATAGAATTGTTTTATTTAAAATTTGAAACCTTAATTCTACCATAGTTGGGTGACTAATTTTTACATCTCTAAGTCAATTAAACACGTTTTGCATGCTACATGTAAACCTTCTTTTCCATAAGGGTTGAAATAATGTGGGTAATTTTTTTTTTCTATGGAAGTTAAAAAGAATAAAATTCACCTTGTCTTCACGTTTTCTAAAAATTAAATTTGGAGATTCTCTTTCAATAATTGTGAAAATTCCAAGCAATAATTCAGAAGGTAAGACATGTTACATGCTCATGCTTTGATTGTGTAATTGTATGATTGATTTGGGTTGTAATTTATAAGTTGAATATGGTGGTATATATCTAAAAGGGCCTAACTATGTTGTTTAGGATATTGAATATAGTGTTGTGTGTGATTTGTAGAGTAGCAACGGTTGGAGTAATTAAAAATTGGTTTTTCATTGTCTTTTAAGTTAATAAAAACCTTACATATACTTTTTTTTTTTTTTCAAAAAGCCTTTACATATTTGTTTAATGTGAATCTTTACATATACGTTAATAAATAAACCCTGTACATTTCATTTTCTTAGATGCATAGAAAAAGACATCCATTCCATAATAATAGTTGCTAATTAATTTTTTCATGTTCTCATTTATAACGTTTCTTACTATTATCATATTTTATTGGCTATTGATTTTCATAATAGAGGCATTAAATGAGAGTTAAATTCTTAGAACATTTCATTAGATTTTAAAAGTCATGGTGTGTGACGAATATAAGCATTTAAGGACTTTTTTTTTTTTAATATTTTATTATTTATGAATAATGTTAAATGAAATGTAAAAAAAAAAAAAGATTTTGAAAATTTTCATCTTTATTTCTTTGAAGAACTTTGCAGCCAACCTTTCTTCCTTAAGTTGGTGTTTTGAAGTCACGTACTGGGATCCGCGCATTGGTTAGTCACGTACTTGGGAGCTGTGCATCAAAGGTGGGAACTGTCGCTACAGATCAAGTCCAATTGGGTATTGGGGTAAGGGTTCAACTGTAAGTTGGTAAGGTACTTGGGATTCCTTTACTTGTAACCACTTGATTTGATAATAGTGGAGTTTTGGGAGTGGTGAACTGAAAATCATTCAGTGGGGTTTTTGCCGCAAGATTTTTCCCCATTTGTAAACAAATCTCCGTGTCATTTAATTTCCGCTGCATATTTAGTTATTTGGTGATTTGTTTGTGCTTCCATATATTTACATGCTAGATTGATTAATTAATAACTTGGCTAAGTAATTAATTGGTTTAATTACACGGAGTCATTCAGATTGTGGCCTATCAGAAGAGAAAACCGAAACCCATGGCATAAAACCTCTCCGCCGCCTTCCAAGCAGTAAATATCCACTAAAGAATGTAATTAAGATACATGAATAGAAGAAGACCCTCCAAGCCTAATCTACCCAGTGCACATAAGCCCTCCAAGCTTTTTACTCTAACGAGGTTGCGCCGAACCTATTTCTTTTTTAACTTACCGGATTTCACTATACACCATAGCATCAACCAATAGTCATTAGTCCCTTCCAAACTGCTTCCGTTAGCACCAAATGTACCTTCTCACAGACGTGAGTGTGATGAGAAAATGATTTGGTCAATAGCCTCTCAATAATGTATCAATGGAAAGGAAGAGAATAAAGGAATTTGTAGAGTCTCTTAGTAAAGATTGGGGATGAGGCAATCTTGTTTTTCTCTAGGGTTTCTCTCACAAAATTCTCTCTGAAAGTTCTCTTGATTTCGTAGGTATAAGGGTCTATATATAGTGGTGTGTGTTTGGAATACGAAGAGTCAGTTTTTTCCAAATAGGGTAACTTGGCGGCTTGACCTCGCGGCTTGTCCAAGTCGTGAGTTCAAGTCGTGAGGTAACAGCCTGGCTAGCTTGGGACTTTTGTCCTGTAGTGCGACAGCTGACGCGACCCTTCAGCTCTCTTGTGTGCTTCTCACGTGCCTGCAGTTGACGACTTGCAGTCGCGAGTCAGCCGCGAGTCCTAGCCGCGACACTTTGCTTTTTTGCACAAACTTGAGCTTTTCTTCACACTCTCTTCACACACTACCCTTACATGAATCTCACCTAAATACAGGGTTACTAAGTGCTAATTACAAGCAAATTGGCACGGAATAAAGCCAACAATATGTTTGATAAATTTCAACCTTACACACATCTCGAGTTGGTTATCAGAATTTAATTTTTCAACAATAGCCTGCAAGTTCTATATGACAAGCACAGGCAAAGATTATGAAGAAAAAATGTAGGCTTGCTCTTGCAGTGAATCCAAAGCAAGAGGAACGCTGTTTCTGTCAGAAGTTACTTGCATTCAATTTCTAGCATTTCAAATGCATCACTTAGAGGCCCTTCATCAAAACAGGCACGTTCCTTTGTTACCAATTAATGGTGACTGCATTGTCCTCTACACGTTCAGATATGCCCTTCAACCACTTCATTGCTAGCTCAGAATTTTTAGCAAGCAATCTCAATTCTTCTTCAAGTTTCATGCCTGAGAGGCAACCAAAGAGATCAAAACATGGGTTGGACAAGAGTGACTTCTCAAGCTCATGACCTTCACAACGAACAAAGTTTCTCTCCAAACTAGTTTAGAAATAAACTCTTCAAACTTCTCATATATCTATTTTTTTAGTCTAAATTTTGAAAATTTAACCGTTGAATGTCATGTACTTTATGTTCTTAACATGCATATCAAATTTCGTTCAAATCGGATGTTATTTATTATTCAATTAATAAACTTATTTTTTATACACAATTCTATATTATAAAAACTTGAAATTTTAACATTTATTTGATAACATAGCAACTGATCTTTGATCTTCTTTAAATTTTGCAACTATGAAGGATATAATAAGAACATGCAATCCAATTATTAGATTTTTAAAATTCACACTCAAAATAAAGATATACGAAGAATTTAAAGGATTTTTCTTCAAACTAGTTTGGAAAGAAACTTTATTACCTTCACAACTACAGCAACAAGCCCTATAGAACAATCAACATGGTCTCTAATTTTAGCAAATGCACATTGTTGCATTGCGATGGATCTTGCAGCAGCTTCCAAAGATGGCAATCTTAGGTTAATCTCTTCCAATTTAGGCTCCATTTGTCCAGTGCACTGCTTGAGTGTGAGCTGAACATGAAAACTCGTTTTTTGTTGGTTTTTTACTATTTATATTTATGGCTTTCATTGGAGATTGAGACTGTTATAGCCCTTCTTGGATTTCTTGTTGGAGATTGAGATTGATGGGTTTTTTATTGGATTTTAAGAAAGTGGAAAGGAAAAAAATTACTCCTATTTTTTTAGTTTAATCATTTTTTGGATTTTAGATATATGGACTTCAGGTCTTTTTGCTCAGACATTATGTGATGATCAATACTTTGAAACATTAGGTTTAGGGCAAAAAATCAAAATCACTCCAAACTTTAATTTTGTAATTTTTGTAAATTAGTCTATTTGAATATATATATATATATATATGTATGTGTGTGTGTGCGCGCACGTGCGCGTGCGCGCGCCTTATTCCAAACCATATTAATGAAATCTTTTCTTTGCCAATTTCCTGCCCCAAACTTGTTTCAAGTGAATAGATACTCTAATAAAAAAAACTATATATATATATGCCTTATTCCAAACCATATTAATGAAATCTCTTCTTTGCCAATTTCATGCCCCAAACTTTTTTCAAGTGAATAGATACTCTGATAATATATATATATATATATGCCTTATTCCAAACCATAATGAAATCTCTTCTTTGCCAACTTCATGCCCCAAACTTGTTTCAAGTGAATAGATACTTAATAACATGGAGCTTTTTTTTTTTTAATAGATTTCAAATATAATATTATAAAAAATACATTAATAATATACTTTAGATATATTATAATCAAAATACATATTAGCAATAAAAAAAAAATATTACTAATAATAAATCATTACGCCTAACTCCACATACTACAATTGGTTTTTGATTTGCTTAAATAGTTTATAGATTCTAAAATACTATCATCACAGGCCACTATTTTGATTCAGTGAATTATTTTTTATTAAAATGGATTGAGAAAAATATTTATACTCTTATCCTTTTTTTTTTCCATCTTTATAAAACTATTTTCTTTACATAGTTGAATTTTAAAAATATTTTGTAACTCAAATTTGGTTTTAACATAAAACTTCTCATTTCTCTTTTATGCGTATAGTATAGTGCAAAAAACATGCACATATGCAATGAACTTAGAAGATTATTGATGTGCATTGATAATAGCTTAATTTTGCATATTTATATTATTATTAGAAAGTATTATCATACTTATTTTAAGTTAATTCATGTATTTTATATTTGATTTTGGAATAATGTTGAATAATCAATTTTGTGCTTAATTGAATCTTATTGCGTGAATTTGTCTTTTGTAGAAGAATGAAATTAAATAAGTGGATTTGTGCAAAGAATAAAGTTAATGGACTTTACTTTTACAAGGACCATGATGAAGTTAAAGAAGACCAACCCAATTAAATTTAAGTCTAATTGGAGTAAGGAATCAAAAGAAATTTACACCAAATCCAAGTCCAATTCGGATTAGAATTCCAGCCTGCACATCAATTAGTATTTTTGGCATAACTTTCGGCTCAAATATTTAATCAAGGTGATTCAATTTGGGCTGAAAAGTTAACTTAAAGAGCTACAACTTTGTAGTTTACCAAAGTCCTAATTCTGACGTTAAATAGGCCAAAATCGTCGGTTGAGTAAAGCCTAAAAATCTGGGATTTTCTCCAAATGGGAATTCAACTTGTAATAGGATTTCTTGACCTATTTAAAAGCTCTTTAGGGAAAAACTCAGGAAGGCTAGTGCTAGGGCTGAGGGCTAAATGTATAGAGAGCTGCGACTACCTTTTACATGACAGTTAGTTTTATTTTATTTGTCTAGTTTAACGTTTAGTATTTTATTTTTGTGTTTTCTTTCAATTATCATGAGTAGTTAAATTTATAATTAGGGTTGAGGATGAAACCTTATTAAAGATTATTAGTAATATTTATGTGATTTTATTTTTCCCACAATAATTGTTCTTTAATGATTTAAATTGTTATTACTTCGTATCAATTGACTAAGATAGGATTCTAGATATGACTTCAATCATTTTTTTTCTCATGATTTAAGATTTGTTTTAATTAATTGAATGCTTGGTTTATTAATTCTTGATTATAAAATTGAATACCGTTTGTGACTTGTCTGTCAATGGATACAATTTATGATTTGATTTTTAGAATTAGATATATCTTGTGATTTGTTTGGCTACAGATACAATTGATGATTAATTTTATACTTAAGAAGCGAAGAAGAACATGCTTTAGATATTTAAATAGAAGTTTTAATAAAAATATTTTCCATGGTAGCAAGATTGATTTCTAGATTATCATGTAATGAGATGAGAAAAATTAATTATCATAAATATATGCTGATATGACTTACAAGGCAGATTCTATAACCTTAATTCCTTTCTCTAGATTGTTTACATCTCTTTACTGCTTTATATTATATCTTTGCTTAGTTTAATTATTTGTTTAGTTTATTTAATTGCAAACAACTAATTTTTATTAAACTAGATTAGGATTAATTTAGTTAAGGTTTAATTAATTTTCCTACGTTCATTTAAGTCCTTGTGGGTTCGACCTCGTTCTTGTCCAACTATACTTTGGCACGGTTCGTACACTTGCGAGTACTTTAAAATTTCACAACAATTATTTAATTATTTTATTATTTAAAATATAAATTTATGTTTAAGTATATGTTTATGTTTATATTTTTATAGAAAAAGAAAATCATTAAGTATTTCAAAATAAGAACAATAAAAATGATCATTTGTAGTAGGAATAATAGTAATAAAAATACTCTCTCTCATTTGACTAATATTCGATGCATTCCTCATTCTGAAAAGGGAAAATAAATAAATAAAGACACCCAGCACCTTACACCGCTTCAGTGGAATCTTGTTTTGCATCTCAAACCACTTTGGAGTTCTAAGTGTCAACATCACTACAAATTGCTTGATTGACGAATTGCCCGCAATGCCGAGCCTCACCCACCTTGGGATGCATAAATCATTTATATTAACAAATTATGTTTTTGGAACCCTTGTGCTATTGAGTTCATCTTCCTAAGTAACAGAGTGTCAGCCATCCTTCATTACACACTGCGTTCCACACGTCTATTGAGTTTGGATTTAATCTCAACACCAATGATTCATTTACACTAACATATTACATTTGTTAGTTCATCTTCCTAAGTCACACAGTGTCATCCATCCTTCATTACACAATGCGTTCCACACATCTATTGAATTTGGGTTTAATCTCAAAACTAATGATTATAAAGTAGTAAAGATTCTTAAGTCAGTGGATACATTGTGGCTATAAAAAGTCTTGTCGACCTAAGGTTGAGACTGACTTACAACCCACTGGTGAAAGGAATATATAGGATCATCTTATGTTTCTCGTATGCATCAACACAGGATCTTGTCAGTGCAGCTCTGTTTTAGGTTGCAAGCATAAGCTAAGCATCCTAAAATAGTCAAACTGTTTCAACCAAATCATTGTATCACAACTAAGTACAGTTAACCTATTCTGAAACCCAACCAATTCTTTGGTTTTGGATTAATGAAAATAGGTTTTTTCGCCAAAATCCTAATATGGAATTTCAAGAAGAGCTACAACTAGCCCCCTTGTAGTTGCTTGTACATACTATCATGATGCTTCGATTTTGAATGAGATTGTAGTTTATAGTTTTTTGACAAAGTGAAATTGAAGTTATAGGAGCTATTGTGCCAGACCTTTAACATAATTCAAAAGTTAAACTGAAAAAAGTAAATGGGGCAAGGGGATAAAATAGTTTCTTGCCAAATTTTAAATAATAACTCACAAACGAGTAGTGCCTAGGAATTTAATAATATGTTTGGAAACTTTCAAATTTATGATTTCATTATCTGCAACTTATATGCATCCTATATGCTCCTCTAGGAAGGGGGAAAATTAACTCTTCCATAATTTTTTTCTTTTTTGAAACTTTGCTTTTCCTATGAACTTGAGTTCCAAATAATCAAGTTTGCCAATGTTTAATGGTCATCCCACTAAAAACAGCCATGGACTCATAGCTATAGATGATAGTAATGAGATAACACAAAAAAGAAACAAAACAAAAACAAAAAAAAACAGACATTATAGCATAAAATTGAAAAATAAATTGCACCCTTTGGTCAGTTACTTTCATAGTATTCCTTGTTCTAAAGAGTATAATGAAAAATGAGAAACGTTTGAATTTTATTGTGGGTTTTGACTTTGTGGAAGAAAGGTTTAGTAAGTCTTAACCTTAACCATAAACATGTAAGGATAACCATAAAATTAAACTTTAAAAATATTAACTAGGTTAGAAATAAAACCCTCTAACTATGTCTAAATTTTAATTTAGTTCTTTAAGTTTTAATTTATTTAGTTAAGTCCTCTTGTTAGTCTTCGTCAGAAATGTGTTTTTTTTTTTTTTTTACAAGATAGAATTTCTACTCTAACCTACTCTATGTGTATATATGTGTGAAGCTCCCTCCCCCCACACCCCACAAAAACAAAACAAAACAAAAACAAAAAAACAAACACTATAGCATAAAATTGAAAAATAAATTGCACCCTTTTGTCAGTTACTTTCATAGTATTCCTTGTTCTAAAGAGTATAATGAAAAATGACAAGCGTTTGAATTTTATTGTGGGTTTTGACTTTGTGGAAGAAAGGTTTAGTAAGTCTTAACCTTAACCATAAACATGTATGGATAACCATAAAATTAAACTTTAAAAATATTAACTAGGTTAGAAATAAAACCCTCTAACTATGTCTAAATTTTAATTTAGTTCTTTGAGTTTTAATTTATTTAATTAAGTCCTCTTGTTAGTCTTCGTTAGAAATGTGTTTTTTTTTTTTTTTTACAAGATAGAGTTTCTACTCTAACCTACTCTAAGTGTGTATGTGTGTGAAGCTCCCTCTTGGAGACTTGAATTTCAGTCCTTGCCCCCCACACCCCACAAACACTTATACTTGTAAAGTAACCACCGGACCAAAAGTGCGCGGCAGTGTCAGAAATGTGTTGTTACTTGTTAATGACGTATTGTTACTATGACCTTCAACAGAAAGTATTTTCATTTTTTAGAGATTTTATTTACACTAAATCAATTTCAATTATTTTTTGAGGAAAAAATAGTAAATAAAAAACCGAAAACACAAACTAAATCCGATTTCATTGCCGTTCTCACCATGTTCCAAAGACAAGACCAACTCTTCCTTTGCATGAAGCTTCGTTCTGTTGTTTATTCCATCATTTAGTTCCATAAAAATATTAAAAACTTTTAGAAAAAATGAATCTGTTTAATTGCCAAGAAAGGTGAGGAAAAGAAAATTTTGTGCTATTTTAATTTCGGATTCGTATTTCATCCATTGAATTATCGGGGGTTGTCTCTTTGACTAGAAAAAGGATATCTTGGGTCATGTTTTGTTTGGTTTTTGAGAAAATGTGAAAAAATTTTGGAATTGGGGAATTGGAAAGTTTAGATTTTTGAAAAACAATTTCTTCCTCTACTTAATTCTAAAGAAAGTGTAGGAAAGGGAAATAAGTTTGAATTTTGATTGCCATTGTCAATGACACTGCGTACGTTGGAATCATTACGGACTTCGTTATTTCTATTAGATCCTCTCTCTTTTTTTTCTTTTTTGTTTTTTTTTTTTTTCTCTATTCTGTTTACTTTTTATCAAACTTGGTTGCTTTTCCTTTGCCAAGAATGACAACTTTGTTATGCACTATATAGAACAGTGGATTATTGCAATCCTTTTAGGCAGCTTTTAGAATTGTAAAAAAACTTTATTTGATTGGATATTTGGTCCAAAATGACCTTAAAATGACAAAAAAAATTTATATTACTTTATAACTCACATTGCACAAGCTTATAGGTCTGAATTGATTGAAATTGGACGCACCTTGGGTTTTAGGAATTAGTGTGATGAACGTTTGATTTAATTCCTTCAGCAGCCAGCCTTCTCTGAGAAAACTCTTCACAACTTCAATCAACTGATTGCCAGCAATGGACCAGTAATGTCTGTAAAAAATCCCTGGCATTCCATCAGGACCCGAGGCTTTTAGAGGGTGCATCTCAAAAATCATTTGCCTTATCTCCTCTTCTGACGGGACCATTGCTAATTCTTCATTATCAGCCTCCTCTATGCACAGATCAATGAGCCCTTCAAGATCAAGGGAAAACCTTGGGTTTTCAGATATATATAGCTATCTGAAACTATTTTCAAAATACTCTCCTATTTCCTTTCTGCCTAAAGCAAGGCGAACCTTCAATCCTCAGCTGCCATGCCTTTTCTATGACATCTGCACTTGTATCATCCTTAGTCGACATGGCCTCAAAGCGAAAAGGTTTGCTTCTAGCTTCTATTACCAGATGGGTATCCGATAATATTGGGGTGTGATCAGACGACGATGATACTACGTGCTTGACCCCTGCCTTAAGATACATGTACTGCCACTCTTGATTACAGACAGCACAATCTAGTCTTTCCTTGATATTCGCTAAACCTTCTCTTCTATTTGACCATGTGAATATATTACCATTGAACCCCAAGTCGATTGCTCCCCGAATCAAACACAAATTTCTAAAGCTGGACGTGGATTTTTCCCAAACTTTCAATGCCCCCTTCTTCTCCCCTTTCTTGCTAATGCTATTAAAATCCCCAATTGCCATCCAAGACCCCGAAAAGGAGTTTACCATGTTACTTAACATTTCCCAAAAGTGCTATTTCCCCACTTAAGAATGAGGTCCATATATATTCAACAACATCCACACTTGGTCAGGTGGATCTGAGTAAACCAGGGAAGCCACTACATTTTTATTTGCAAACACTACCTCCAATTTCACCCCTTGTTTCCACAACACAGCTATAGCACACCTGCTTAACAAACAGCCTCCACACAATGAAATCCCACAAAATCATACTTCGCTTTATTCTTTCAAAACGAGCAATTTTCACTTTAGCTTCAGCCAAAAACACAATATATGGACTCTCTTCCCTAACAAGGCCCTCTAACGCCCTTACCGTCGGGGCTTTACCTATTCCCTCAACAGTTCCAGGCAAGAATCCTCATGGTGTTCGCTGGTCTTGAAATCATAACCTCAATAGCAAATCCCCCATCATATCACAATCAAATCTAACAAGATAAAACATCAAACAATCTCATGCAAAGTTTCAGCAACCCAAACCAGCAGCTAAAGTACCTCAACAGAAATTAAAGCACAACAATGGAACTACTGACCAGAAGAAGCGGCCACTAGTAGATTGACGGAGTTTCGTTGGTGCGAGACCCACAAAGGGCAACGACTAAGTCCACAAAGGACAAAGAAAACCCACCAAACCGGCAGATAAAGGACTCACTACGGAGCTAGCAGGACCCACAGAGGGGCAAGGAGGGTCAACGACGGAGCAGAGCTCGCGAGGCGGCCAGAGATGGCTTCAGCGCATGATAGCAAGGAAAACCAAACGTGCGCAGAGAGAGAGTACAATGTTGTAGAGGTTAGATTGGGATTCAAATGCCAAGAAATTTCAGCTTAAATACATACTTCGGATGGGGGGAAAATTATATGGAATGTTTGCACGATTGTGGTAGCAGTGCAGCGATATGGCAATATTAAAAATAAATAAATAAATAAAAGAAAAGAAAAGAAAAGAAAAGAAAAAAAGAAAAAGAAATTAAGAAAGATACAAGTGTGGGTGGACATTGCAAAACGAGCGGGTCTGATCGGATTAATTAGGTTACGGGTCAAACAAGTTGTGGGTTGAAATGGGTCATTTTAAGCAGCTTAAAAACAGGTTCAGATCAATTGGATTGCAGGTTGGGTTGGGTTAACCCATATTTTCACATCAATTTTTTTTTTTTTTTTAAGAAAACAACATATATTTTCTATTTATAAAATCATGCAACAAATTACTTGATGTAAAATGCATTACTTTGAATTCACCACTTATATCAAAAATGAATTACACTTATTAATACTTATTCAATAATTTTAAAATCATACAAATCCTAACATTACTATCTAAAACAAAATAACACAAAGATAAATAAAACAAATACATAAGTTTTATTTTTACAAAATATCAACATTCCAAAATATAAAACAAAAATTACAAATGACTAATTGGATAATTCATTTGACAAAGAATAAAAAAATATATAAGAAATTTACAATCATGAAAATTAATTTATAATCTATTGTCAATTGTGGTTGACACTCTATTTCAATTTGGGATATATATTAAAGTTTGATTATTTACTTATTTATACTTGATTTCTTTTATGAATATAATATCATTGTTAAGCAACACAGACTCTAAGAAATATCATAATTTATTTTGAAAAGTCGTTTATTTTGGACATTGTGGGGCCTAAGAACCTGGTGACCCCAGTCCATTTCGTACCAAGCCCAAGGCCCACGCGGAGAAGGAGGAAATGCCTGAGGATGAAGTGAGAAAAGTACAAAATGCCTAGGGACGTTGCCGAGGACAATTCTGTCCTCAGCCAATCAAGACCATGAGAGGAGGAAACAGCGGGCCATCAAAAGTAGCCTCCTAGAGCATCCCAAGGGAAAGAGCAAATACAAAGTGTTGGCCAGAGAAGCATGGTGGGGGAACGGTTCAAGGAGAATCTGTCACCTCCACATTAAGTGCACACATCTAACTCCCTGGCCGCATTAATGGAGATATGACCTTTGAACAATACTGCCTTGGTTGCTGCAACTCACAGGAGTGTTGGTAAAGTGGCTGATGAGAAGGCAGTCAAAGGGAGGGCATGGATGATCAACAAGTGAAAAAAAGAGATTATGAGAGAAGGACTATATAATAGGGAAAAACAGATCAAGAGAGGGGGGCTTATGGAAGAACGACCAAAAAGCTCCTCAGACTGTGCCGAGGATAAACCTTCTTAGAAAATCTCAGTTCCTCTATATATGATAGTGTTGACCATCATATTAGCCGCTGTAATCCTCACTAAGGCCTAGTCCTTAAACCCATCCTCTACAAATTCATTGTATTGAGCTAGTTGGGCTTGAGTTCACTCATCCAACAGTAGAGTTGCTCAAACCCAGTCCCTACAGACATAAATTGTTAAAAAATAGGTCTAAGCATTCGTAATTGAGAAATGCTAACGAGTGCTCTTAGGTCACTAGCTAATAATCCATTTAAAAAAAGTTTTTATGAGAAATGAAAAAAAAAAAAAAAGTAATTTATATTTAAACAATTTTTTTCATTTTCCATAAAAGTAGTATCAAAACTTTCCTAAAATTAATTATTAACGCATGACCCTTCCTAATTTATGTTAATTTGATACTTTGACTTCACTATTTTCACACTTGTAAATGCTTCTCACACATGTCTACAATTTTAAATCCATGTTTTTAACTGTAACGTAATTAGATTATTTTTTTTCTAATACAATTATTTTGGCCTATATCAAACTTTAATATTGTAATCTTTAAATTGGTCTATTTTAAAGAAAAAAGAAAAAATATAATAAGATTGCTTTATACCAAACCTTAATAATGAAATCCTTTTATTACCAATTTCATGACTCAAACTTGTTTGGATTGAAAGGATATTTCGATTAAAATAAGGAGAGAATCATGCCTTTTTTTAAGAAGAAAAATCATGCTTAATTGATTAAACTTATCCAAATTACATATAAATAATTAATAAAATTGAGCAAAAATATATAACTATAAAAATACATTAATAATATATTTCATATATATGATAATCAAAAACACATATAAACAGGAAAAAAAAAATCATTTTGCCTAATTCCACATACAACAGCATTTGATTTTTAATTTCCTTCAATAGTCTATGAAATTTTGAAATACTAACATGGTAACACCACAAGCCACAACCTTGCTTCATTGAATTATTTTTCATTTACTTCGATATAGAAAATTATAGGGTAAATTGCAAATTACACCTTTGAAATTTGGGAGTGTTTGGATTTTACACTTTGAAGTTTCAGAATTTGGATTTTACTTCCTATAATTTAAGGGTGTTTGGATTTTATACCTTAACATTTTAGAGGAATTAGTTTAGGTCCAATGCATTTAGTGCACTGGACTTGATCAAATGGTGACACATGTTTAAAAGTGGACTCATGCCATTATCTCAACAAGTCCAATGCTACTAGACACTCAACCTAAGCCTGGCCCCATTTTAGAATTTAGATTTAACTCCCCAAAGTTTAGTGATATTTGGATTTTATACCCTAAAGTTCCAGAATTTTTTGATGTAAAATCCTAACACCCTTAAACTTTAAGGGATAAAATTCAAATTCTAAAACATTATGATGTAAAATTCAAACACTTCCAAACTTCATGGTGTAAAATTCAAATTCAAAAAATTGAGAGTATAAAATCCAAATACTCTCAAACTTTAGGGGTGTTTACTCAAAAATATATACTCTATCCTTTTCTTTTTTTCTTTTTTTCTCTTTATAGAAATTTTTTCTTTACTTAGTTGATTTAAAAAATATTTTCCAACACAAATTTGGTTTTAACATGAAACTTTCCAATAATTTCTCTTTTATTAATGTGTATAGCGCACTACAAAAAAAATGCCCATATGCTACCAATGCAAATAATTATTTAATTCACTATATTATTTAAAATTAAAAACTTATGTTTAGGTACGTACATGTTTAAGTTTATGTTTATCTTACTATATAAAAGATTATTAAAGATTTCAAACTAAAAACAGTAGTAACTACTATTTTAGTTAGAATCTCGACAAATATATTATCTCTTAAGTGACTAACTTTCAATGCATTTTTTATTTTGAAGAAAAACTGAAGATTCTCATTACTTTCCGTTGTTTTAATGTATACTTTGTTTTGCATCGAGCACCACTTTGGGGCTTGAGGAGTGATCCATTTATGCAAACTAAAATCCTACTCAAAAGAGGATGTCATATATGACATCCATACCCCCAACTTGAATTGTGATCGACATACTAAAAACAACCATGTATTTGTAGTTATAGATGATAGTATTGAGACCAAGGAAAAATAAATTATAGCATAAAATAAATAAATAAAACTTTCTCCCCCATATGTCAGTTAGATATATAGAAGTTACAAGGAATTTGAAGTAAAAATGATGCTTCGTTATTGTCTTTTCATATATTCATGAAGATGCTTCCTGTTACAAAATAAACTTCGTGTTTACATCTTGGGCTGCTTAACAAGATGTCCTGGACCAGAACAACAAAATAGTTTTGACCTAAGAGAGGAAGGGGGCTCTCCAATGATGGCCACACTGAAGAACTATTTCCTCCACCAAAATTGACAAGCTCTGGTACGCTCCATAATCTTAAGTTTCTCAAATCTAATTAGTTCCTGAAGTTTCAAGTGAATCTTCATGACTATCTCTCTGTTGCTAAGAGAAGTGGGATTTTCCTCCTTGTCTTCAACAATAGAAGTTGTTTGTCCCTTCCTCCCAAAGGAGAGTTTTGTTTTGGGTTTGTTTTGTTTGTCTTTTTGTATCTTTATGGATATCAAGCGTATCCATGGAGCTTGTGGGGTTTATTTGTTGTTGGGCTGGGGAAATACTTTTCTTTTTGTGAGGAAGAATGAGATCAATGTACTGGGGTTTTACTTGTCCAAGAATACGGGAACCAGCATCAGTTCTATGGATTACAATTCCTCAGGCCAAACGCCGGCGACATCCAACCATTAGTGGCGCAGCAAGCTGGGCAACGGTATGACCATTGACACGTCAGAGATACTCAGTAACGCATGCCCTGGCGTTACTCCAATTAATGACCCGTTACATGAAGCTGCTCCCACAGATGGCGACGTGATTAATGAGATTAACTCCCATTCAGTTGGTCTGGATATTAAGGTGATTAATGGGATTAATGCCCAATCAATTGGCCCGAATAAAGGAGTGATAAATGGACCAAATTCCCTAACAATTGGGCCGGTTATAGCAACAAGTGACATTATAGAGCCCGAGGTGATATGGTCTGGTAGTGATAAGGGGAGTTTGGAGGAAGTTAATGCGGAATCAAATACCGGGTTTCCTGGAATTAAGGAGTCATCCGTTAAGCCAGCCACCTTTCAATGCAGAGTAATTTCAAATGAAAAAACCCTACAAGCATCAACTCAAGTCACAGTATCACAAAACCCTAGGGTTTTAATTCAATCAATGGCAGAGATTGAAGAGCAGCCAACCAATGTCAGAACGTGGACGATCTGGCTTCGCAGAATGCTCTTGAGACTAGTGACAAGCCATTCCCAATCCTACGGGTTCTGCAAGATGCTCGGTCTGCACAAGCATCTTATGTACGTTCAATTCCTCCAAAACCTCCAGACCGTGGCAACCTTGCTCATCAACACACGGGGTGGACTCCTCCAGTCAATCACATGTTCAAGGTTAACTTCGACAGAGCTATTTTTAGAGAGGAGCAGAAGGCAGGTGTTGGGGTAATTATAAGGGATGAGCATGGTAGGGTTATTGCATCCATGGCAGACAGTATTCCTCTGCCCTTTTCTGTTGATGCAGTAGAGGCTTTTGCAGCCAAGGAAGCACTTAAGTTCGCTCAAGAGCGTGGGTTATCAGCCATTGTTCTTAAAGGTGACTCAAAGCGAACTATTGATTCTCTGTTGTGCGAGACGTATCCCTAGCAGCCATTGGACACCTCATGGATGAAGCAAAGATGTCTGGTATTGGAGTGGGAATACGGAGAGTAATGGAGCTGTTTTGGCTTCTTTCTCACAAAAATCCCTCAAGCATACAAAGCTGAAGTGATTGAGGCGCTAGCAGCCCTAAATGCATTGTCATTTGCGTTTGAGTTGGGATTTCGTTGTACTATCCTTAAAGGTGATTTTCTTGAACTGACTCAAGCTTGATGTCAAAAGAGCATAGCTTATCACCAACGGGTTTGCTGTTTGAAGATGTGAAAATGTTTGCTAACAATTTTGTAAGATTGTTGTATTCTCACATTAAGAGAAACGACACTGAAGTTGCTCATAGTCTGGCAATAAATGCATTATACATACCAGATTTTCATATATAGATGGTAGATGTCCCATCACATATTGTTTTGATTTTACAAATGGATTTAGTTGAATTTTATTAATAAAATCCATCAGTTTCTTTCTCAAAAAAAAAAAAAAAAAAGAAAGTTTTGACCTCAAGTAACTGCTACACTACAATAACAATAACTAACAAAAATGATAAAGTATGGCTCAATCAATTTGAACCTAACTCCCAAAATCCACTACATGACCATACACATTATATGTGTATTATTTAAACAAATCACATGACTCATTAAAAAGTTATATAACTAAACCATATATGAATAGTCTCTTCAATTTTCACATGGTAGATTAGAGAAATAACTTCAAATAAGTTGGAAGTTAAAACTTTTCCTCATAAAATACCATCACTTATGTGACTAACTTCTAGATATCATTCCTCATTCTAAAGATGATGGTTAACCATAACTGTTAAATATTAGCTCTGATACCATGTTAAATGGACAATATTATCAAACGTAATGTGTTATACATGTTGTGTATGCTAGAGTAGATGCGAAAGGGAAGCATAGAATAGAACATCAAGAACACGAGGGTTACGTGGTTCAGCCTTGACGGCCTACATCCACGGAGGAATCCCTTAAGGGCTACATTTTTATTGTATAAGAGTGCAGTACAATAACCTGTGTTACAATGAACCCTAACATGAGTATATATAGGCGACTAAACCCTAGACTACTAGTACAAGTAGGATTGGGTTTGGGCCTATTACATTGGCTAATATATGTCTAATATATATCTCTAACACCCTCCCTCAAACTCAAGGCGGAAACTCGATGAAGGCTTGAGGTTGGATAAGCATGAGAAGATCACTTGGAGATGCCTTGAAGAATGCCTTTGAAGAAACCAAAATGAAGAATGTACCAATTGACCAATTTCAGAGTTTCAAATGAAGAAACGGAGTCCAAAATTGGAATCTACGCGAAAAACTGAGCAAGATAGGCCCTTTCGAAAATTTTGACTTTTGGTCAAAGGTCAACGCAAAAAGTCAAAGTCAAAGTCAACGGTCAGAGCTCATGGTCAGATCCGGGTGGTCCGGGTCGGGTCAGTCCGGGTCAACAGTCAGCAAGGTGACGTGGGCTGACGAGGCAACACGATTGACGTGGCGAGCTACGTGGCTGATGACGTAGTTGGGGCTGACGTGGATCAAGCTGACGTGGCATTTGCTGACGTCATGATGACATCATCACAGTAATCGGCGCGTGTCTGTGCGTGCGAAGTTCATCGGCGCGTGGCGTAGATCCAGAATTATGGCGCGCGTGTAGGCGCATGTGAGAGAGATAACGGCCGTACTTCTCGGGTTTTGTAGATCAGCAGGCCACGAGTCCGACAGGCCCGCGCGTGTGATCTCAATCCTATCCGAGATTCGAGATTGTGGCAGCGCGTGGGTGATTTTTCGAACCAGCTGCAGCGCGTGGTGGCGCGTGGCTTGGTTTCTGGTGACCGGAGTTCTGGATTTTCCTCACGGGAGCCGAGGAGCACGTATGTGGGGTTGATTTCTTCAGGCAAAGTCTTGATTTGCACAGATCTGATAAGGAGAGGCACAGATTGCTTGGGCTTGAGGATCTAGACACAGCAGTGAGCCATGGCAGCTGCATGATGCCGTGGGGTCTGGATTTGAAGCTAACGGGGGCATTGTGAATCTGTGCTATGCATGTATGAATCTTCTTTGCTATGTAGAGATGTTTGTTTGATGCCAAGAACGAAGTTTGGCTCTGATACCATGTTGAATATTAGCTCTGATACCATGTTAAATGGACAATATTATCAAACGCAATATGTTATACCATGTTGTGTATGCTAGAGTGGATGTAGAAGAGGAAGCATAGAATAGGAACATCAAGAACACGAGGGTTACGTGGTTCAGCCTTGACGGCCTACATCCACGGAGGAATCCCTTAAGGGCTACATTTTTATTGTATAAGAGTGCAGTACAATAACCTGTGTTACAATGAACCCTAACATGAGTATATATAGGCGACTAAACCCTAGACTACTAGTACAAGTAGGATTGGGCTTGGCCTATTACATTGGCTAATATATGTCTAATATATATCTCTAACAATAACCATAAACATGGATGGGTATCCATAAATTTGTATATGAAAATATTAAATAGGTTAAATTATAAATTAAACCTTACAACTTTTTCTGAAGTTCAATTTAGCTCTCTAAGTTCACTTACATCCAATTTAGTCTTTTAGTCATCTCCTTAGTCTCTATCAGAAATTCACGGTTTAGTGACCTTCAAAATGATGTTGTTTCATTCTTTTAGAGACTTTATTTACACTACATCACCAAAAAAAATCCATTATTATTTGAGGGGAAAAAGAAGAATTAGATAAAGAAACCAAAAACACTAACAAGCCCTGATTTCTTGCCTCTTGCCATTCTCACTATTTTCAATTTCCAAATACAAGACTAGGTCGTCATCAACATGAAGATTCATTCTTTCTTATTTTCCATAATTTGGTTCCCTAAAAATATTAAAAACAAATGAAAAATTTTACAATGAACCCGTTAGGTTGCAAAGAAATATGAGGAAAGGAAAATTGTTTGCTATTTTAATTTCAGATTTGTATTCCATCCATTGAACTACTGGAGATTGTTTGTTTCACTAGAAAAGGGATTTCTAGCGTCATGTTTTGTTTGATTATTGAGAAAATGTGAAATTTGGAAATGGAAAGTTTAGATTTTTGAAGAATTTTTCTTCCTCTGTTTGATTCCTTAGAAGTATGCACTTGGCCTGGAAAAATATTGTCAACCCAAGGGTTTTACACTTACCAACTCTCCACTAGTGAATGGAAAATAATTAGTTCTGGTTTGTATTCCACATGCGTTTCAAATGTATACTCCGCAGACCTTTGTTAATGGGGCTTTATATGAGGTTGTAGGAACAAAGCCAAAACATGGCACTTAATTAAAATGGAGGATCCCAATAAACTCATTGTATTACAAATAACTACAATTCACAAACCCTACTCCGAACACCAACCAATTGTTTGGTTTTGGATCAATGAAAAGTTTTTCCATCAAAATCCTAGAAATGGAATTTCTAGAAGCGCTATAACTAGTCCCATGGTAGTTGTTTGTACATATTGTCATGAATTTTTTTTTTTTTTTTTCGATTTGAATGAGATTGTAGTTTGTGGTTTTAACAAATTGAAATTGAAGTTATAGGAGCTGTTGTGCTAGACATTTAAGCATAATTCAAAAGTTAATCTGAAAAAAATAATGGGGGCAAGGGTATAAAATAGTTTATTGCCAAATTTTCACAAATTGTGGTACCTTAAGAGATAAATATGGCAGGAAACTTTCAAATTTATGGTTCTATTATTTGCAACTTATATGCAAGATAGGCATCCTATACGCTGTCCTAAGAAGGGGAAAAATTAAATCCTCCATAATTTTCTTTTTTTTTTTCTTTTGAAAATTTTCTTTTCCTGTGAACTTGAGTTTTAACCGATCAAGAGTTCAATTTTTATTGTGGATTTTGACTTTGAGGAAGAAAGGTCCATATGAATAAAAGTCATATGACTAAAACCACACATGAATAATCTCTTCAAATTGTCATATAATAGATTGGAAGAAGATAGTTTCAAACAAGTTTTGAGCAAAACTTTTTCTTAATAAAAATACCATCGCTTTTGTGACTAACTTTTATATCATTTCTCATTCTAAAGAGTAAAATAAATGATGAGAAGGGTTTGATTTTTATCATGGCTTTTGACTTCCAAGAAGAGAGGTTCAGTGAGTCATAGCCATAACCATAAACATGAATGATTAGTAATAAACTTGTACATAAAAATATTAAATTAGTTAAATTACAAATCAAACCCTCTAACTCTGCCTAAAGTTCATTTCAACTCCTAAGGATGAGTTTGATTCAGCTTTTTGAAGTTGGGCTTTTTGAAAAAGTGGAGTTTTTAAAAAGTGCAGTATAAAAAAGTGCTTTTTCAAAAAGCTGAGTGTCTGGTAAAAGCTGTTAAAAACTGTTTTTTGAAAAAGCTGAGTGTTTGACTAGAATTTGTAAAAGTAGCAGTTTGATTTGTAAATTACCGAAAATGACAATGTATATATAAGAGCATTTCTAGCAGGTTAGACAAATTTTTTGTACTGTTTGGACAATCAATAATGACATTTACCTTTTGTCTACCTACTTTTTTAATCTTTATTTTTTAATCAAATTTATTCTTTTTTAATATTTATTTTTCTTTTTCTATTCATTCTTAATAATTATATTTTCCAACAAAAAGTGTTACATCCACAATATTTTTTGCAATACTTTCACAAAAATCATAACAAAATCTTATATAGAAAGTTATTACTAGTTCTAAGTTGAACCCACTATTGAAATTATATTTTTACTCACTAATATTAGCTAATTACTTAAAATTTATTATGAAAATATTGTGAAAATATTATGGTAGTATTTTTAAATTGTGATTTCTAATTCTTTGCCTTTCTTTCATCCATACGTTGTTTTGTTTTTCTTCTTCTTTTTTTCTTTTCTCTTGCATTTTGTCCAACACACATGTATACCCATAGGATTCCATCATCTCTTTTTTCCTTTACTTTCCACTTGATTCCAGAGCCTTCCTTTCTCTTTATTTCTCCAGCTCTCTCATTCTCTGCTCTCTTTTTTTTTTTTTTTTCTACTTGATTCCATAAATTCTCTAACTCTCTCTGTGATACTTGATTTCATAATCTTTCTTGCCTTTTGGTGTTATTATCTTCAAACACACACAGACACGCATGGAGAGAAAGGAGAAATCATCTTTGCCCCACCACACCGCCACCGCTACTCCTCCTCCTCACTGCTGAGTGCATACAACCAAGGGTCATATCGGCTTCTATTTTTTTTCCTTGTTCTTGATTACTTGTTGTTTCTAATTTTAGATTTGTCAGATCGGCTTCTATTTTTTTTTTCTTGATCATTTATTGTTGTTCTAATTTTTTTTTTTTTTCTGTTCTTGATTTGCTGTTGTTGTTGTTTTGATTTTAGATTTGTTGTCTAAATTATATTAGTTTTATGAGAGCAAGAATTTTTTTGTTTTTATTGTTGTGGTTTAATTAATTTTAAGATTATGATTTTGAGTTTGTATTTTGATTATGCTTGAGTTTAGAATGTTTGAGAGCTTTAGGGCAGAGCAGAGAGATGAGATAAGAGGAATGAGGGACAACGTGAGAACTGGTGATTTAATCAAGGGTAATTTGGTAATTGTCGGAAGAGCCTAACAGATAGCTTCAGAACGCGCATGGACTTTTTGTTTATGGACCTCCAGAGCTCCATAATTGGCTTGTGCGTTTTATACCTTAGCCCAAAACACAACTTTTACCCAAAAGTTGCGTTTATGCTGAACCAAATGGCTAGTATGTCTAGCTTTCTTCAAAATGTGCGTTTCAACCCCTAAAAGCTGAAACGAACAGACACTAACTTCACATGTGTCTGATTCAGTCTTTTAAGTTTTAACCCATTAGTCTTTGTCAGAAATTCAACTTTAGTGACCTCTAAAATGACGTAGTTTAATTTTTTTTTTTTTTTTTTTTTTTAGTGATTTTATTACACTAAACCCCAAAAAAGTCCATTATTATTTGAGGGGGAAACATAAAAAACCAAACACACAAACTACCTCTGACCTCTTGTCGTTCTCACTATGTTCCAAATACAAGACCAGGTCTTCATCTGAATGAAGATTCGTTCTCTCAAAAAATGAAATTTCCATTATTTGGTTCCTTAAAAATATTAAAAACAAATAAAAATAATTTAACAATGAACTTGTTTGGTTGCAAGGAAAGTTGAGGTAAGGAAAATTTTGTTTGCTCTTTTAATTTAAGACTATTAAATTATCTGTGCAATGCACAGATAATATTGTAATGTTTTATGTAAGATTATTTTGGAGAATATTGCACATATATTATAGCAAAATTATGATAGAACTCTATTAATAATGAGTTCATCATAAGAAATAACAATTATAAATTACATACACATATCTATTCTAATTATTCAGTTCAAATTATAAGCATTAACCAAACAACTTTGGACAAATATTGTAGAATAAAAGTTGATATAAAATGTGTCTTTCTCTTTTTCCTTAATTTTTTTTTTTTTTTTAAATACACTTATGGCTTTCCCACGTCAACATCTCAAACACCCACAATCAATCACAGACTCAACTAAACCCACAAGTCCACAACATTAAATCTCAACATCTACATCGTAATTGCTATTTTCACTCAATATAAAATGCTAGCCCAATTTCTTACTTTTAGCCAACTCATATAGGGTAGGATAAGATGGAAGTCATGGAACAACAATGTTGGAGTTAGATAAATGTTGTTTAAAGATTGAAGGTAAATAACATCGTTTTTTCTTTGTGTGTATTTAACATGGGATGACATGAAAGATTATTGGTAGGTGTATATAAAGGAGTAGGAGTAGAGAAGTGAAAATTGTGAATTGAAATGCATAGAATTTTATGTGTATGTGTGAGGGATGAAAAAATCTTAAAACATTGAATCAAAAGAAATAAAGAATCTTTATTTTTCTAATTTGAAAAGTCTTGAAATATTGAATCATATGAAACAAAAGATCAATATTTAATTTGTTATTATCTCCGATGTAACACTTGAAAGTATTTCAATTCTTATTACAAATAATGTGTCACAAAATCTTATGCTCTCCCTCGTTAAGTCTTTTTTTTTTTTTTTGTGTGTGTGTGTGTATGTCTATATATATATATATATATACTCCGTCCATTGAATTACTTAAATCTTATGCTCTCCCTCGTTAAGTCTTTTTTTTTTTTTTTGTGTGTGTGTGTATGTCTATATATATATATATATATATACTCCGTCCATTGAATTACTGGAGACTGTTGTTTCACTAGAAAAGGGATTCTAGGGTCATTTTTTCTTTGATTATTGAGAAAATCTAAAATTTGGAAATGGAAAGTTAAGATTTTTGAGGAATTGTTCTTCCTCTGCTTGATTCCTTAGAAAGTGTGGTAAAGGAAATAAGTTTAAATTTTGATTGTCATTGTCAATAACATTACAAACTGGGTTATTTCTAGTAAATCCCTTTTCTTCTCTATATTCTATTTACTTTTTATAAAACTGGGTTGCTTTTCGTTCGCCAAAAATGATAACTTTCTTATGCGCTATATAGATCAGTGGATTGTCTTCCTTTTAGGTAGCTATTAAAAAAATTATTAAAAAAAATATAAAATAAAAAATAAAAATAAAATAAATAAATAAAACCTTCTTTGAATTGGATATTTCATATTTGGTCCAAAATGACCATGAAATTTAGTAATTGCTCGAGATTTTATGACAAAAGTTTTAGTTGCTAATTTTGAAGTGAGAACACAGTAACTGGTAGTCAAATTTAAAATTTGATTTGACATTAATGTTTTAGAGGTTAGATTGGGATTTAAATGACAAGAAATTTGCTGCACCCTTTCTCACAATCATCCTACATGGCATACTATGACTAATTACTTATTACTTTTATATAGACTCACTAATTTTTTTTTTTTTATTGCTCACAATCAGCCACATAAAAGAGTTGTAATAAAGTGCGTTGAATAAGTTGTCCTATAATTTTTTTATTTATTTTTTTTTTGAAGAAATTAAATTCTATAATGGTGTGGTGTAAAACCTAGGTTTTACATCCTCTAATCCCAATATGCCCCATTATCATATCACATATTAAAGAATAGGCACAATCATATCTAATCAATTTTAATACCCATAAAAAAATCTAACTTAACTGGGAGTTTATTAAAATCTTATTAGGTGTGGTAAGATATATTGAATTTTAAGTAAAAATTGATGTCACAAACTCTTATTGAATTGTTTAAAACATGAGCCTTATACCTCATCTTTACCAAATTCAAACTCTTTTTGAAAGCCTTCTTCTTTACTTTTTCTTTCTCAAATAATAATAGAAAATTATTTTTGGTAATTTAATGTTAAAAAATATTCTAAAAAAGGAAATTACAATCGTTTTGGGAAAATTGTAGAATACTCAAGGTTCATTAAATGTAGACTTATTCATCTCACATGAATAGTGGATTTCAACGTGAATTTAAATTAGCGGGACTCGCCATTATGTAAGAGGAATGAATACACACTTATTATACTCTTGGAACAATGTATAATGAGGTGGGGGGGGGGGGGTGTCAAGCGCCCGTAAATCTTTATGCTTAATAGACTTTCTAAAACTTTACACTCAAGATAATTTACGGCATTGTCATCCTTAAAAAATATAAATAAATAAATAAATAAAAAGGCATGTGCCTTCGGCTTATGAACATAAATAATCTAGTCGCAAAGATATGGGCAACATGTTCAGGCAATGTGTTACTTTGAAAAATATACACAATTTTTAGAAGGCTACAACAAACTACTTTGAAAAATTAGGCAATGTATTACTTTGACAATTTGTAGAAGGCTACACCTACAAGCAAACTAGGTACTGCAGAAGACATCTTATAAACATCAAGATAAAAAGAAATTAATTAGTGTTCCCAAGCAGTATGCTTAGGGAAAGCTGTTCTTTTGCCTCTTGACAATGGCATACTATCAAATTGCGGTAAGTGTCAAGCGGAATTGGTTGGTCACAAAATTTTTTATTTTACCAATCCAATGTGCTTGTTTGATACTGCCGTACCCCCTTAACTTTTGCTGGAAGAGAGAGCTGACCATATTCTCCATACCCCGTCCGGTGGATTTCACATTACCAAGCAAGAGTCCTTGTTTAGTAACCCCAAGACTTGTTAGGTTTGGCTGAAACAGAGAGTTTAGCATTTTCTCTAAATTTTGCACGCTGTATTTCACATACTTGCCCGCATTGGCATCTTGTTCGACCAAAAGACTGAAGTTTTGCAGGTAACACATATAAAGAGGAATAATAGCTTGCACTAGATGCTTACATACGTTCTCCCTCAAGATTTCATTGCAGATAACCCAGTGGGATTGCTTCTTATAACAATCATCAAAAGCCTCGTTGAATGTAGTTAGCCTCTCAACCAAATCTTCACCAGACAATGAAGTTAGACCCTTTTGGCTTAAAGGTGCCAGAAGCCTATGCCAGCTCTTCTTCAAGTAGAGTACTGCATAAAAGTCTCTGTACTGCTCATGTGCTGTTAACCAATAATCTCCCATCATATCCCCAAGCTTTGTGCCTTTCAGATTGCAAAAATGGCAGTGATTATTCATCATGAAGAGGTAGGACAAGGAGATATCCTCATAGGCCTTTGACCATCCATCCAAATTTAGCCCAATTTCTTTCATTATATCATGAACTTGGTTAGGAATAAGACCTTCTTGGTACTTCTCTTGTTTCCAACTCTGATGGATTACAAGAACCTGTGTCAAGATTGGCCTATAATCATCGCCAAGCAGCTGGTTACAGTAGAAAGTTACAAAGCTTATCAGCTTTGGAACACTGCCATCTGAAGGAGGAGAACTTCGCCTCTGCAATTCCACTTGAAGAGGAAGTTCCCAGAAAATCTCACAGGCGCCATCAACAATCTTTTTTATGAGATCTCTTGTCTGATTCTTTATTTTGATGCAGCCTTCTCCACCAAAAAGCCGATTGAAATCAAATCTCAGATTGTTCAAAGAAGCAAACATGTCTAACAGCTTCAAGAGCTTGATGGGATCCTTTTTACTTTCAGCCACATGTTTCCCAAATTGGAGAAAAGCAAGGATTCCAGATTGAGAAGCAATTTTTGAGAAGCATCCCGTTGCAACTTCTGATCCTATCTTCTTGAAGACATCATTGCAGAGTCTATGCTCAAGCTCAAATACGTGCTTCACTGCCAACACCAAATGCTTACTCCATTGGTCTATGTACCCCTCTATACTCTGCACATCATCAAATTTTGTGATTGACATCTCAAGGTAATCCAAACTAAGAGCTTGTAAACTTTGTTTAGCATTTGTACTTCGCACATCAACATATACAGACATACAGGACTCAAGCTGGTTATCAGAATTTAATCTTTGAGCAATAGCCTGCAACTTCTGTACGACAGGCACAGACCAAGATGATGAAGCAAAAACGGAGGCTTGCTCTGCAGCGGATGTTGCTAGGGAATCCAAAGCAAGAGGAACACTGTTTTCTAGCAGAAGTTGCTTGAATTCAATTTCTAGCTTTCTAAATGCAGCACTGAGAGACCCTCCTTCAAGATGGGCACGCTCCTCATAGACTTGCAGCTCCTGTAGAATTCTCAAAGATTTCTTCACATTCAAGAGGCACCAATCATTGGTGACTGCATTGTCCTCCATGCATTCAAAGATGCCCTCCAACCACTTCATTGCTAGCTCACAATTGTCAGAAAGAAATTTCAATGCTTCTTCAAGAAGATTCATGACTGAGAGGTAATCAAAGAGATCAGAACAAGGGTCAGACAAGAGTGACTTCTCAAGCTCACGAGCAGTATCAAAGACCTTCAGAACTGCAACAGCAGGTCCTATAGCACGTTCAACATGGTCTCTAATTCTGGAAGATGCACATTGTTGTATTGAGATGGATCTTGCTGCTGCTTCCAAAGATGGCAATCTTTGGTTAATCTCTTCCAATCTAGGCCCCATTTTGTCTAGTGCAGAAGCAAGAGTTCTTGATCTCTCCAAGCTAGTCTGCAACAACTGCCTAGCAGAAACTAGATTCTCAATGCTCTCCACCACAGCCATGGCCATTCTTAGAATGCACCAACCAACTACTAGTAGTTAGGCTTTTAATTCAAGCTGAGAGTATAGTAAAGAAATCCTTTGTGGTTTCTTTTGCAACACTTATTTTACTTTTCCTCACCAACCATCACCAAACAAAGTAAAAGAAGAAGACTACCATATTCAAACCAATCCTCACTTGCAAAACAAATATCTCAGATACCACAACCAACATGACCAAATGAGTGAATTCCTTGAACAGGGAAGAAAACCGTGATCATGTGCTAGACAACATTATATTTTATGGCTTGAGTTTTACTTCATGAACTGCACACTCAAACCATTTTTTTAATGACACTCTTAGTATTTTTCATCAATTGGAATTGGCTAAATTCATTGGTACTTCTAAACAGGTCATATCCCCTCCATTTATACAAAAGATCAAGGTTTAAAATTTCTTCAACATTCCAAACAAAAAAGAAAAAGGTTTAAACTTTTAAAAGGTGATTATTCTTGGGATCGTTTAACAAACCACAAAAGTAATTTAATTTGATTGTGAAAACAAAAAATGACAAAATAAGAACTAGCTTTGCATTTAATAACATTATCCACTAATACACTTTGTGATTTTCCTAGAGTCGTGGGGAAACTCTCATCTACCATTTACACTGAGAAAGTATTATCTCTCTCGATAAGGCGATCTACTGTTAGATTGCGTTGGTGCAACTCCACATTCAGTTCAAACTTGTCCTCTAAAGTAAAGAAAAGGCCCACTGAATTTAGGTACAGTTGGGTGGACAACACGTCACAAAATAGAAGAAACAATCTCCTACTATCCAATAAGAGCCGCCCTATCATCAATGGCTATTGAACACTACAGTCCGTTGCAACAACCATGCAATCAAAAGTTTTTAAAACTCTATGACTTGTGAGAGTAGGATCATCACCAGAAGTTGAGAAGTGAGAACTACTCTACAAAGCACCCATCAATAATGATTTCCGTGGGACAGTTTTCTTGTGCATTTGGGAATTGATGAAAAAAGTTTGGTTATTGCTTTTTGTCTCAGTTTTTTTTTTTTTTTTTTAATAAATAAACTAGCTCTTAACTTTTTGTAACACATTTAACATAAAATTGTCAAAAACTATATCATTTGATAAAGACTATGCAAATAAGCTACCGAAAATAAACAATTTTCAAATGAAAACGATTCATCAAAAAATTCATTCTGAATTTATTTAAAAATAATAATTTTTTGGTGTGCAATTTTGTTAGAATGCATCCTTCTGTCTTTTTTTTTTTTTGGTTTCCCAACCGGTATCCGAACCCACTGGGCCGACTAATCCGGTTTCGGAGCGGGTCCCGGGGTTAAGGTTTTAAACTCCTCCCAACGGGCTTGCAGGGGATCGAACCGTAGTTCTCCCTACCAAGTCTAGCCCCTGGCACCACTAGACCAAGACACCGTTGGTGAATGCATCCTTCTGTCTTCTGCACGCAAAAGTGCTCTAAAATAGAGAAGTCCCTGTCTCATGACAATAACTCTGGCAGATTTCGTCATGAAAATTGTTTTCTAGGTAGCAATGAGAACAAGTCAACATATACTCATGCACCCGCTCGCACACACGCAGAGAGAGAGAGAGAGAGAGAGAGAGAGAGTACTGATATTCATATAAAAAATCAACTAAAAGTTTGACAACAATATAAGGCCACAGCACAAAACTGTCTCACATCAATGTACGCCAATATTATCACATGCCTATCACTATTTGTAAAAGTGCAACGACTGATGCAAAATTCAAAACAATAACAAATTTGATCTCCAAGTTAATATAGATGTAAATAATAAGGGACACAAAGACACAGATAAAAGTAATGCTGCCATCATCGGTACACGAATAAGGTTGGAACTGAATAAGGCTAAGAGCTTCAAAAAAAGGGCAGAAATTAAGCATCCGGTCCAGTCTAAGTGCCTCCCTTTTGTTTTAAAGTGATCTTGTCCCCAAGACTCAGGGCAATACCTTGAGTTTTACTTCTTATTCTGATGTATCCACCCAGCTTACCATCTGTTTGTTTCTCGATGCTAACATTCACCAGGGCATCCTCCCCAAAAACACTCTTTGCATAGAGGTTAGCAGCAAGGAACCCACACTCCCCTTCTAGAGCCGATCTGATTTCCAATCAAGGAATGATCAGAACAAGCACAAATGAAAATCAGTCAGTCACCAATCATTTCTTCCCAAAAAGTTTCATACAAAAGGATGTAATGGGAGGATAAATGTAACTAGTTAAACTAACTTCTATAACAGTAAAAGCAAGTATATTAGGCAACTTTTTTTTATATTAGTTAGAAATAATTACACGTTGCAACCACCACCCCCCCCCCCCTCCCCCACCCCAACTGGACCCCCAAATACTTGGAAGTACCATCCTGCCTACAATGTCAGGTGGTTAGGCAGTTTTGGGGTTCTTTCAAATGAAACACTATAATTCCATTTATTAAATGAGTTACGATCATAAATTTAAAAAGAAGATTTAAGCTTTGAGCACCTCATACATCAGACAGAGAAGGTAACAAATTCAGAGGATCCATGCTTTATATTTCCATCACGCATAATAAGTTGGGGGGTTGTGTTAGAAGATATCCCTTATATTAGCAAAATAAAGATCTATAGCAATGGATTCAACTACTGTATAGCTGCTGAATTATGTGCACATATTGGCAATGTCTAAGAATTCTGATCTTGAACTTGGGAATTATAAAAACAGAGATGATTCTGTAGGGTTTCATCCCTTTTTTTTCTTTTTCTATTTTGATAAATAAAATATTTTTTCTTCCTTTGGGCTTGGTAATTTGACTCATGTACCTCACAGGATTAGAACCAGAAACCTCTTGTCCACAGCCTGTGTTTAAGTGGGATGAAAGTTTCATTTGGCTGCAGGGTTTAAATAATTTAATCACATCTCCCCCCAAAACAACAAGAAAGCCTTAGTCCCAAATCCCCTATCTTTTTTTCATTAATTCATCAGCCTAAACCTAATTTGCAAACATTGGACAGTAAACCAAAATTGAGCCTCCAAAATCTACAAAAGCTTATGAACTTCTATTCCAGGATATAAAATAGCCACTGATTGAGGTTTTCCAATGTAGAAGTTTGGAGGTGTAGAGTAAAATCTGAATTTTTTATTTTTTTATTTTTTTATTATGCTGTTATTCTATCTCACTTTCCATTTTAGAAATATAATACAAAAGGTTAATAGTAATAATAAAAAAATAATTCTTATATAAGATTGCAATATGACAGCATTTAAAAAGTATCATACGAAAAAGGTCACTGTCAAACAATCATCATAATCCCAATCAACACTAACATAAAAACCATTTTTCTTTTTATCTCTTTTCTTTCTTGTTGGCTCATCCTTTGTTTACTCTTCCCCTATACTAGGTTGCACCCCTTTTAGCCTTTTATTAGTTATGTATAGAATTTATATGCTTATAAAAAACACAGAATGGGAAACAAAAGATAAATCACGTGCACTGACCAATAGAGTTTGTGTTGAACAAAAAAAAATTAGCTGAAAAGTGAGTTCATACATATTTACGCTACACTTTTGTAGGGATTGGTAAACCGAAAAAATCCCCATCACTGCTTCATCATATTACTACTAACACATGAAGACTGACAAGCTAAATTTAAATTAGTTTAGGATCAGAAAATATAAATCAAGTCAAAACCAATGTATTTTTTTGTTTTTTTTTTTTTTCCTTTGTTTGATATAAGACATCAAGGTTGCCTACACTAAGTTCTAACACCCTAAAAATTATATCATGTTGACTGGGCAATTATTTACTTTCTATTTACAATTACTTATGGCATGGTAGAAAAAGAGGAACCCAAAAGGAATGGGAGCAGGTGGCTCACATGGTATTATGAAAGAAAAATCATGTGATGAGCATTTTATATGAAAAAATTGGTAAAATACGGCGATTTTTATAGGAATCATCATAGATTTCTTTCCCAAACTATACTGCATTATTTATATATCATCTTTGTGCATGCCATAAACCAAAATTAACAATGAAATCTGTATCCCTCTCAAGTCTTACCTAAACCAAAAGAGAAACAAACACTGTATAACATGACATACGTCCAAGACTTCAAACAAGAGTAAGACATATTTTCTTATAGAAACAACCCCCACCCCCCCCCCCCCCACCCACCCACAAAAAAAAAAAAAAAAAGAGACAAAAATGTTTACTAATACATTCAAATGATTCACACAGACACAAATCCTCAGTCAATTAGCATAAGGTAAAGAAAGCTTAATGCAGAGTCATAGAACTTACGGTGGTGTGAGGCACTTCATGTTGGTAGACTTGATAATATGGTCAAGAAATTCCTTCTCATCTTGAAGGACAGTATTTACAGCAACCTGAGAAAAAACATTATATTTATATAAATTAGAATGCTGACCAATAATCCCAAAATGCTAAGATACTGCAAGCACAAGATGAGGAAGAGATACTAAAACTAAAGACAAAAGAGATATAGACATTGTCTATTGGATATGAAACAACATATGCCACAGGAACTTAGACATTGAGAAATTTGGCCTAAAACACTGAAACCCGATCTATATAGATGGGGAATTACCCAAAAGCAAATGCAAGAATAATGTCACAAACATCCTACCCAAGTCACAGATCACTAGCAAAGGTAACTGATTAGATAACAAACATCCTAAAAGCATCACATATGAAAATCAATGAATGAAAATCAATGAATGAAGATGCACCCTGGCCTATTTATCAAAAAAGAAGTTAAGTCCCTGGCCTAACATACAAAAGCACCAACTTCCAGTCAGTAAATTTGCTAGTGAAAAGAGGGCTCAAGTGCAGCACCATCAAAATGAGCCTCAATTTCTGCAAATAAAATGGAGTACAAGTTTTGTATCTAAGAAGGAATTATAACTGATTTTAAATGATGTGATACCATGTACAACCTTAGATTCATGAAAACTAGAATGATATAGCATGCAGCAGCAGCAGCATGCATGGATGCAAACAATTAATAATAAAACCAACATATATTCAGTGTTGCTAAAATGCACCTTCGGCAGAATCATTTTGTTCACCATCTACCATCATCACTTTTAAACATAATTAAAAAGTTTTATTTAAGGTTTTTGATACATAAATACAACTCATGCAACCATACAGGATTGAACTTAATGAAACTCACACTCACCCCCTTGTTATGGGGGGAGAAGATGTCATTTGGGCCAAAAACAATTGGTTCTTCAACATTTCATGTTTGAATGAAATGGTTTCAAACAATTACCAGGCATTGAAGAAAACAAAATCCTTCAGGGGCATTTTAAATATGTTCTAAAGGCAGCGTGTATGATCACTTCAATGAAGGGGACAAAAAGCCTACCCAATAAGGTTCAGATTATTATTATTATAAAAATAAATAAATAGATAAGGTTCAGATTATTGAAACAAATGCGTAACCAATAAATACACAGTTTGTTTCTCAAAACAAAATAAATACACATTTTAAAATAACAGTAATGATTAAAAACATGTACCTTGTTTTCCCACTCAAATTCAGCCCACATTGTTCTAAATGCCACATCAGCACATGATGCAGGGGAGATGTAGTCCATTATATCAATATGGATGTCATTCAGGACAATAACATTTCTCTCAAGAACATTTGAGGAAGTCTCATATACAATATTACCAAAAATGACTCCTGTTTCCGTTGAAGAGACCTTAATATTTGCCTTAATTTGTTTGCTTGACTCTGGAGCTAGGGTGTAGTTTTGTGGTCGCTCAACAAGTTTGAGATCACCCATAGTTGCCAACTCCAAGCATAAATTCTGGAGGGTCTCCTTGGTTCGGTTGATGACAGTAACATCAAGGACTATGTCATAATGATGAACTGTCACATATGCTTCAGCATAGACAGGATCACTGAAACCTGTAAGCTGAAGAATCCGATTGAGCTTATTTGCATCATCTCCATCCTTTGTGAACTCTCCAGTAGCACGCTTGAGATCATCTTGGACCTCATCTTCCAACTCAAGTTGACTCATACCCTGAAAATATGTGCATATAAGAAAGCATATCAAACTCAAATATTTGAAACAAGAATTGAGGAATACGGGCAGAGAGAAGAAGCTGACCCTAAAAACTGATCAACAGATAATAAAAAAATGTTCACAAGCTCTGTATACATCATCACAACAAGATTTTCTTCTTTAAATGTTTAAAGGTCCCATGTGACCAAGGAAGCATAGATACTCCCGGATATAACAGGATTACTTATTTAATTTTTAATATCTCCTCTCTCTCTCTCTCTCTCATACACATTGTTATGATCCTAGTGTCCCACACGGATTAAGTATAAATTTAACCATATGTTTATAAGCTCTTGAGCACCCTCCTCTTGCAAGCCATTTTTCAAGGGTGAGTTCTACCCATAGATTCCTAACATTTAGTATCAAAGCCAACCACCACCTCGAGTAATCGGGTGTAGCTCATTGAGTATGAGATCAAAGGAGTTGCGGCTTTGTGGTCGGATCCCGGAGGGAGATTAAAATATCTGATAGATGAGTGGAGCCACCAAAAGAGAAAAGACTACCATCGGGTCAGTGTTACTAAAGTGAGCCGTCATGGACGTTGGCTAAAGAAAGGATATTCTCTTTGGATGGCTAAGGCTAAGGCAAAGCCCAAGAATAAGGATATCCCTAATTTGTCCTACATCACCCTCTCTTTGCAAGCTAGTTTTCAAGGGTGAGTTCTACCCATAGGTTCCTAACACACATTAAACAAAAACTAAATACAAAAAGATCCATATAAGTATACAGGATATATACCCAAAAGTTCCTAGTACAAATCACAAATACAAAGAGTCTATGAAAACAGATGACTTCAAAGGTCTATGGGCATCCAATGACATGCAATAATACAAACCTACAATTGAGATTTAAACTCTCCATGGACAACTCTTGGTCATCAACTATCCTCCTATTCCTCTCTCTCCATAAATGACACATTAAGAAAGATGGGGCAATATTCTGAAATCCAATTCCAAAGGACTTTGAGCTTCATTACCTTCAATGTTGTTAAAAGCGCGCTTAAGCGCCCTTGGGGGCTTTTTCCCTCTAAAGAAAAGCGCCCTCACAAAAGCGCACTTTTTTGAGCTTTTTTATTATGCGTAAAGCGCGCTTTTTTGAGCTTTTTGTAAATTTTTTAAAAAAAAATCCTGATTTGATTTTTAGCGATTAGATCTAAATATGTTTGATATAAGCCATTGATTTAATATATAAAAACTAATAGTGTGGTGTGCTACCATACACCTAAGCCTATCTCTTTAGATATTTTTGAACTTTTAACCACAACCACACAAACAAACACTAAATCAGACACTCATAAAGATAACATTACTTAACATTCTAGTACTTTTTAGCCTTTGCCTTCTTGGTTCTATACTTCTATTTTGATTCAACCATGTTTTGTAATCATGGCCATCAAATATCATGGTTGCATATATATTGTAAAGCACAATTGAATTATATAAATGTTATAGAAATTATATGAAATGTTTTATTGTAATTTATATGATTAATTGATCACTTGATTGTTGTATTGGTCATTAATAATTTTTTTTTTTTTTTTTTAAATGTGGGCTTCACATCAATTAGGCATGCGCTTGCGCTTTGCGCTTTGCACCTAGGCTCTAGGAGGCCTTTGCACTTAAGTGCGCTCAGCGCTTTTAACAACACTGATTACCTTTCACTGTCTTAAACATCACTCACTTCACTCCAAAGATAACAGAGATAAAATTTCATAATCCATAGCAACTGGGAAGTGCAATACCAAATTATCCAATTTTTTGTCATTACTCTTAGCTCATGATGCACCCATTGGCCAGAAATACGCCTCTCCAGATAAGATTCTCCAACAAAATTAGTTAAGTACCCCCAGCGCCCCACAAACAAAAAAAATGTCATCCAAGCAAAAAATGCTTCCTTCTTAGGAACTTTGGTCTTCCAAACTGCCTTCCAAGGGAAATCAGAGTGAACACCACCTCTTAGTGCCCCGAAAAATGACCTAACAGTAAATTGCCCATCTTTACTCAGCCTCCAATTCATCCTGTTCTCCATAAGCTCTTGAATAGAAGGTGAATATAGAAGATCAAAAAACTTTGTGAGCACTTCCAGCTCCAAAATATTGAGCTGACCTCAATAAAAATTGGATTCCAGTGCACTCCCCATTGTTTAGCTCCATGCCAGAACCTTACAAATTTACCATTGCCAACAGAATATTTAGTAAATCTACAAAAAGACTCCTAACCCTCCCTGATTGTCTTCAAGACCCCAAACCCATGAGATTGATGGCCAAGATCCAAGAACAAACCCCGTATGCAATTCCCACCAATATCCTCCATAAAAGATCACTCTCTTAAGCAGAGCTCCAAAGCCCTTTCCCAATAATGCCTAATTGAAAGTAGTCAACTTCCTTATACCCAACCTGCCTATACAAAATGGCATACTTAAATTTTCCAATCTACTAGATAGAATTTATTCTACTCACCGATGCCTCCCCAATGAAACTCCTATTGAAGTTTTTCCAATCAGTTGGCTATATTTACAGGCATTGTTAAAGAGTCATGAAATTCTTCCCTCTCTGAAGCTAATAACTTTTTAATTAATTCTACTCTTTACATATAATTTGTTATTTACGTTTTAAACTAGAGATTAGCATACTACGTCATTCAAAATGTTTATTTAAATACCGATGTATTAAAGTATACCCTTCCATGTTGTATACTAGATTTTCAAATTGATGTATCACTGTGTCCATTATGATTCATATGCATATCCCATATCAGTATCTATAAAAGAGAGTCCAATAATAAGCTATTAAGTTCAGTTCAAGAAAGACTATGTTTCTCTTTTTTTTTTTTTTTTTTTTTTTTAGACTCTATGATAGAATTTTAGTTTTTTCACTATTTAAATCATGAATCATCCATACATTCAGGAAGTATCAATAAGTATTGGTAATAATTATTTCTTTCTCCTTAACATGGAGTTCATCTATGTTAAATCCATTATTGGCTATAATAGCAGTTTTTCACAATTTCATCCACTGATCAATAAGACCATATTGTAAATACTGTCATTTGTAATTGACATTGTTACTTAACATGTGCTTCTTAATACATCCAAAATATTTGGAAGCAGAAGATTGGTGCTACATGTGTAAGAGAAATGGTGAATTGGTTGACCATCTATTCCTTCATTGTCCTTTTGCTATGGATCTATGGTCTATGGTTTTGGGTCTATTTGGAGTAACTTGGGTTATGCCACACACTGTTTTGGGGCTGTTAGGGTGTTGGGAAGGCAGCCTTGGTCGTCATCGAAATGGTTACATTTGGTCCATCATTCCTCATTGCATAATGTGGTGTCTTTGGAGGGAGAGAAATAGTAGATGTTTTGAAGATTTCGAGAGATCTATTCCGGACCTCAAGCTTCTCTTTTTTAGAACTTTAAGGGATTGGTTGTTTGCTTTGCAACAACAATAATTCCCTTCTTTTATTGATTTCCTAGACTCTTGCAATTTTTGTATTTGATTTCCTTTCCCTTGTTGTACTAGGATGTTCCTTTTTTATATCAATATACTTTTTACTTATCAAAAAAAAAATACATCCAAAATTTTATAACACTTAATGTCTCATAGCACACAAGATTTGTTAAATAGATATCTTCAATATGAAGTTCAACTATGATGTTATTTGCTCTTGTTTCCAGCCCTTCTCTCTCCTCTTTTATTTCTTGACTCTAGTTTTTTATATTCATGATTATGTAAGTATCATATACAGCTTCAGATTCTAAATCCTATGAATGAGCTCCGCCTAGGCATACTATCCAAATAAATTTCTTGTACTACTATCAGCATAATCTATCAAGCATCAAATCTGAAAGTAATGATAAAACATTTCATGATGCCATGTAAGTTTAACATGCGCAAGAGATAAGATAGGCAATGATGCCTTACCTTCCTGCTCTTCAAATGGTAGAAATCAATAAGATCATCTGGTTGTGCATTAGATATCTGGGCCTTAGCTTTGAGCTCCTCTGTCTCCCTGTGCTGCTTATCCGCAAGCATTTTCACAAAGCTCTCTCTGCAAGACTGCAGCCATATCTTCCTGACTTCATCACCAGTATTGCACAGCAATCGCATGCAAAGAACAATCCTATCACGAGAATCATTATCAATCGGCTGTGGAAGAACCGATGATTCGCCCAATTGGAGCATCGACACCATGTACAATAAAGCCTGTGTAGATGCCTTATTCACTTCAACTTTCGATGGCTGAACCTCTTCCAATCTCAACACGAGCTTTGTCAATGTACAAGCCACAACTGCCCCAAGGAAAAAGTCGCCCGATAGAATCAATGATCTCAAGTTTCCTGTCGAAGACAACGATCCTTGAACGAATGTAGGCGGCGACATAGCAGTTTCTAGTGCAGCACTTTGAGTAGCATAAGTCCCGTCCGCGAGAATCGCGGGCCTTCGAGAAGAGACAGTGGTGGAATTCACTTGCTGAACTTTCTTCGCACCTTGATCTTGCACTTCTCCTTCTTCAGTCACTGTAAAAAATGGCAACTCCCCGAGACACTGCTTGATCGTCACGATCCCATTCTCCACTTCTGAGAGAGACAAGCAATACTCACCAATGATCCAAAGTGCACACGAGCAAACCCTCGCGGCACGGATCTGATAAAACGTATCCAAGAGCCTAGTTATAATCGAAACACGAAGCTTCGGATTGGTCTCAATGATCTCCCTAACGAAAACCACCACATCAATAGCCGAAGCCACATTGGAATCGCCTAAGAAATCCATCAACAAATGCACCACAGTGCTCGCGACCTCGGGGAACTTGATCGCGCAAGAATGAATCGCTTGGACCAGCATTTGCCTATACTCTCCATTCTTCTCATGCTCCAAATTCTGCGTCTTCACAACCTCCTTCTTCAACATCATCACCACCTCATCCACATTCCTCGGCGTGATCAAATCCAAAGCAATATCAATCGTCTTCTTCCTAATATCCAAATTCGGCGTCGAGAGCGCTCGCAGCACATCCATCACCATGTCCACCATAATCTCCCGATGCGAAATCCTCAGCTCATTCAACCGATCCAAAACGATCAGCTTCACGTTGTTATCGCTCTGCGACAGCAGCAACTGACAGTAAGTATTCGCCGCCGCACGAATCGCCGTCGGCGCCGACGAAAGCGACACGAGAGTCGTCGCGCACTCGTAAACCACCGCCGTCGACTGCGCGTTCAGCAACGAGATGATAATCTTTATGTACTTCCCTTTCTCCGCCTTGTTCGCGCGGCAGACCTTCCGAATCAAC
Organism: Quercus suber; assembly: GCF_002906115.3. Classification (NCBI taxonomy): domain Eukaryota; kingdom Viridiplantae; phylum Streptophyta; class Magnoliopsida; order Fagales; family Fagaceae; genus Quercus; species Quercus suber. The sequence goes on along the minus strand of NW_027069912.1, from coordinate 335,514 downwards.
TCCAGCACCACCATCTGGAGCTGCTCGCCCCAATCGGCAATCCGATCCACATTCCGGAACAGATAGTCCACCGCCCGATCCTGCGCGCAATTGAACAGCATCAGAAACGCGTTGCGCTTGCTCGAACTATCCTGCTCGGAAGTCAGGAACTTCTCGACGATCTCCGGCGCCGAATCCAGCAACTGCTCCCCCTGCGGCAGCCTGTAGACGGACATCACCGCCAGCACCGCATTCCGCCGCACGAACGGGTGGCGGTGCTCGAGATTGGACAGGATCGACGGCAGAAGCGGCTCGACGATCTCGGACTCGTTCAGGCGGCAGAGGAACCGGAGCGTGACGCCGCGGATGAACTCGTTGGGGTGCTGGAGGTTGTTGCGGAGGTTCTGGCAAATGAGGATCATTTCGGGAAGAACTTTTCCCTTGGAATCGGTTTTCTCGATGAGCTCGAGGTAGAGCAGAAGGAGTTTCTGGATGGTGTGGTCCTCGGAAGGGAGGACGTAGCGGATGATGGTGATGAAGAGCTGAGGGATGGTCTCGCCGTTGAGCAAGAGCATGATCGCCTTCTTGAGGGCTTCGATTTTGGATTCGACGTCGTTTCCTTCCAGGGATTCTTTGATCTCGTTGGCCAGTGCTGGGGTGGCTTTGTCGAAGTGGACGAGGAGAGTGCATGATTTTTCCATTTTTTTTTTTTTTTTTTTTTTTTTTGTGTTAGGTGGGAATTGGAATTCCGATCTGTTGGGAATTGGATCTGTGTGGGAAATTGGTTTTTGTGCAGAGAGAGAGAGAGACTAGAGAGTGGTATCACATAGTGTGAGAGACGAGAAGGGGAAAATAGATCTGGATTTCTGGTGAATCGAATTGGGAAGAAAAGAAAGCGGGTGGGAATTGGGAAATGGGCCGGGTTGGACCGAGAAGTTGGGTGGGTGATGTGACGGGTTAACGGGCATGCTAGCTATCAATAGAACCTCAGACTAGAGTTTAAAATTTTGGGTTTGGTCCCGGTCCCAAAACTAGACTGGACTGGACCGGATTGAACAGACAATGAGCAAAGAGCCCATAATTGGAGTTGGACTCTCTTTTTCCTTTTATCATGATTCCAAATTTATAGTTTAAAAATATCCTTATTAATGAACGGTAACTTCTCTTAAAAAAAAATTCATAAATGTCAAATAAAAATTTTCATTTTAAATTCAAAAGACGAACTTTATTCCTTTTTCATTCAAAATAAAAGTAAAATACTCCTGATTTAAAAAATAAAAAACTAAGAAAACTCCTAAAATTTAGCCTTCTTTCCCCTTATGTTCATCTTATTTACCTTTTGTGGTAAATAACCAATATTTTAATTTAATGACTTTAAAATGGGTGTTTTGACATAATATATTGTGTGCCAAGTGGGTATTTCATGACCCTGGCAAAATGATATTATTTGATTTAGAAGATTTAACTTAAAAAATAATCAACACTTCTTTTTATTAAAAAATTCTTTAATTAAACGTATTTAATCATTCATATTTATATAAAGAATGCTAGTTTAAGCCTTGATTGTTGGTTTGAGATTAAAGTTAAAATAGCAAAATTTCTGAAGTCTAGAAAATCAATGGCTAAAAAATTTATGAAAAAACTGCTAGTTGTAAAGATAGAGTTGGTTTTCCTTATCCTCTTTAAAGTGCTAGCTAATGACCTTATCACTGTTAGTTTCTTTAAAACCCTTTCCCCTATCCCTTTATGTGTGTGCATTAAAATACTTAATATTCTAAAAATTAAAAAAAAAAAAAAAAAAAAAAAAAAAAAAAAAACTAATGACCTTACCACTATTTATTGTCATTTGGATTCACCTCCAATCTTGCATGCTCCTCTGTTTAAACATTTTCAAACACCATTTCATAAGTGGTTCATTGCAAGAGAGCTTGAGAGTTGTGAAGATTTTCTAAAAGAAGATAAGCATTTAATTTATGCAAGATGTGTTATGAAGAGGGCGTTTGGTAACCCATTTTAAAACACTAGTGTCCAAAAACAAAAAATTGCATTTGGTGGACCATTCTTATTCAATTGATGTTTGAAAAACATTGTTCAAAAGCCCATGTTTAAAACAATGATTTTGAAACATACTCCAACCTGTTTTTAAACAACAAACACTATGTTCAGTGGCACTTCAGTAATAAACTTGAAAACTATTATAGGCCTACCTGGTTAGCCTTTTTTCAATTACTGTCTCTTCTCTTCCTCTCATCTCTTCACGTCGAATCCGCACCTGGTACCAAGATCTCCATCTCACCCACACAATCAGAGCAAACCCAGCAAAATATCTCACCCACCTCCATAACTCCTCTCACCGACCCAGCGCCATTAAACCCATCGCCATTAATCCTCACCGACCCATTATAAAAGCGTCTTCTCTACACACTCAGCTTACACCGCATCACCAACCATTTTAGTCAATCACATTAACCCCTTGCTCAGACCATCATAATTCCATGCCCAACTGCCCCTAATCCGAGGAAGAGATCCCACCATCACTTACAAAGCTTAGGTGCTAACCAAAAGCCAAACAGTGCGAAGGGCTTAGTCAGGTAAATTCTCCTAGAGATCCCACCCTCACCTACAAAGCTTTGGTGCTAACCAAAAGCCAAACTCACACAGTGCGAAGGGCTTGGTCAGGTAAATATTTGTAATTTTCTTAATTACTTGTTGCAACTTTCTTTCACATCACAATCTAACTCAGATCAGTTCACATTAATCCAACTTAGGGCTTATTTAGTCCCACATCTTCATTCAGATGAAAGCCTCATCCTCATCCTCCTCCACCTCTCTCGTGCTATACAGAGCCTCTACTTCCTCCAATAGATCTCATCGTGTTCCCTTCCTAGTAGGTCTGCCTAAATGTGGTTTGTTATAATTTCGTAGGTAGTGAATCATTTGTTTGCTTGTATTATTGTAATAATTTTGTACCTAGGTCATGCATTTTGTCTTCATTGGGCCGTTTATTTTCAAAACTAAAGACTTCCTTTTATGTAGTCAAAAGAGGTTCTCCCTTTATTACACTAATAATACACTAAACTATCTATAAGTTGAAATTGTGGTGTGAATAATCTTAGCTTTTGTTTACTATAAGATTAAATAACATGAGTCCTGCCAAGGAATTATAATAACGATTGTTGTTGATATGAGTTACTGAGAAATTATTGTTGTTGATATGTAATTTATGTATGTACTACTCCATTATAATTACTAGACTTTTTATATGTTCTTCAAATGTGCAATTCTCGTTAATCCACTTTGTTAGCAACCTTGCAGCCACTTAAATTATTGGGTTTTGCTATCATATATGATCATTTATGGTCCTTGGCCTTGCTTATATTAAAATTCAGAAAATCTATCTTAAAATTTCCAGATTTAGACCTTAGTTTATATTATATGCTTGCTGTTTGGTACTTTCAGTGAGTACGCAAATGTTTTTTTAATCTGTATCATACAATTTCAAATGACAAGTTTGTGTAAGTATACTAAAATTTGTTTAGATGGATGATAGAACAGCTGATACCAAGGATAGGAAGTTGTGGCCTATTGCAATTGAGAGACATTTCATTGAAGTATTGTTAGAAGAGGACGCTAAAAGGAATATGCCCCAAGGCCAATTCAAGACTGGAACTTGCACAACCGTTATGAATGAGTTTAACAAACACACGAATAGAGATTACAACGAGACACAACTTACACAAAAATATCAACGAATGAAAGGTCAACACTGCACATTCTCCCAGCTCATCGCACGTACAAGAATGGGATGGGACCCCATTTCAAATACTATGAAGGCCAGTGAGAAAGCATGGGCTGCTACATTTACGGTAAGTCCTTTAACATACTCCAAACAAAATTTATTACAATTAGCTATATGCATGGTTTATGGTTGTAAATAAAATGACGCTGAAATCTACCTTGTGTTCATTATAGCATGGCCCATCTTTTAAACACTGAATGTATTCACAACTATAAAAAATATGTACTTCAAAAACAAAGATGTTTATCAGCACTATGTTGTAAGTGTATAACTATTGTAGTTTTGTGAATTATTCTTAGTTGTATTGTGGTTAATTGGATCTATTGGTGGTAATGTGAAATGGGCTTCGTTTATCTAGCTGCAAAATCTCATATATTTGTGCTTGTACTTTGTGTGTGTGTGTGCGTGTGTGTGTGTGTGTTCTCATGGATCTATTGGTACTATTTATTGTTACAAAGAAATATGTTTGTATTTGTGTGTTGTTGTTCATAATGTTTGTCCCTTTGAGGTGGTGATGGTAGGTCTGTTCAAGGGTTCAAGGTACTGTTACTGTTGGTTTATGCTGCAAATTAGACTGGAACTGAATTAAGAATAAAACTTGTTACACTCTATTTGCAACTCATAATTTTAGATCAAAAAATTGATGTGTAATAACGTTTTTTGAAGCATCCAAAATTGTTGTCTCCATCATGAAAGTGATGGGCTAGGAAAGTGATGGGCTGTGGTATGATTTAAAATTAAATGGAAAGTGAGTTGCTTAGAACATATTAATAAGTGATTAGGCACCTCACAAAGAACACAAAGTGTTCAAATAAAGGCTCTTAAGGCTTATTTTCAGTCATATATACAACTGATCTACAAAGTGCTTATTTAGCCTTTATATTTTGCTACTTATGCTAGTTGTTTGGCATTAAGAGCCTTTAGATGGTTGACAAATGTCTAAATCTTATTGACCAATGCTTGAGCAACTATCTTATTAACTAATTAATTAGCTAAAAAGCACTACTTTATAACTATTTGAAATGCCCTGCATCATTATTCCATTGCTCATATGTGTAACAATAAGTGTAACAAACACTTCCGTTACATAAAAATTACACTTTTTAGGCTTACAGCATCCAAAATTATTGTCTCCACACCTCATCCTATCACTTCAGCTTCATGTGATGGTTGATAAGGTGACAACTGACAAGTGATAAGGGTTGTAACATGGAATCCACAAATTTTTTTTTTTATATTAATAAGAAATATTATGAAATTAGAAGTACAAAATACTATGCTATACCTATGATAACAATATGGCATTATATGTCAATGGATACCTCTAGAACTAGGTGTATATATATATATATATATAGTCAATCGTCGATTGTACCTTGTAAATGGGTTTCGCTTGTTTTATGCTAATATTTCAAAAGTTTTACATATCTAAAAAGCAGTTTGCTAGATCTTTGTTTACCCTTCCCTGCATATCAAGAATATAGGGTTTATTAAATGGTGTATTAATAAATAGTGTGCTAAAATAGTTTTTTTGTAGCATTTTCTCATGATGATGCTTTTAGAAATGGAATAAAATCTTATCAAAGGGGTTTATTACTGTTGAATATATGTGAGATTTTGGTATAAAGTTAAATTTTGATGAAATGTTGTTACTCTTTCTGTTTTTGGTATCTAAGAGTAGATGGTTATTATAGGGTTATTATAATTACCTATCTGATTTGTATTGGGTTTTATATGAATAAGTCATCTAACCCAATATATATGGTTGTTAATAGGTCAATCATAAATTCAAGGAGTTAAAAAAAAGGGGCCTGAAACACTACGATCTATTGGGCAAGCTTTTCAATTCAAACACAGCCACGAGTTTCCTCCAAATTTCATCTACCCAACCAGCTCCCAACAGTGACGAAGAGAGAGAACTTGATGCAGCCTTCCTATCTGAGGGGGTACATGTCAATGTCAACATCGATGGTGTGGATGACGTGGAGGAGTTGCCCACACTGAGTGAAGCCCAAAGTCGGAGGCAAGCTGAAAAGTGGCCAACTGAACCATCTCATTCAAGCAGAAAAAGGAAGAAAGGGCACTCCCTTGAATCCATGATTGAGGTAATATGAGGGTTTACTGACATGAGGAACCGTCGGGGGAAAAAGTCCACCGACACTGGATCATCTGGTGTGGGGGCTGACTCTGAGTCAATTACACAAGCTGTAACTCCACTCAACCAGCACACCAATGTGGATCAGGTCACATATTGCAAGGTTGTGCAGGAGCTTCATAACCCCAAGAGTAGAGCCGCATTTTTTGCTATGACGGTTGCTAGAAGAAGGGCCTGGATTGAGTTTATTAGGGGTGGATTGTAGAAGTGGTGGTTGTGGTTGACAACCTAGAAAGTTAATTGATGATGTGCACCGTGTAGATAGCCTAGGAAGTTAATTAGTACTCTTAGTTTGCTTTAATGTGAATAGGCAAAGTTTGTATTATGTTAATATTTTGGACAATGTTTGCATGCTACATTCCTTTATTATGTTGAATGCTTTGGACATCTATGCTACTTATGTAAGAAATATGTTTTGTGGTTGTCGTCTCTTCTATGAATTTCTTTGTTTGGTGACATATATATATATATATATATTTTAGAAAATATTATGTTTTCTTTATGGAATATCTGTGGTACACACAGTAACATCTATATATATATATATAGTGCTTCCAACAATATATAGACTCACTTATATATACATGCAGAATTATATATACTCACTTATGCAGATATATTTTCTCACTTATGTAGAAATATATATACTCACTTATGCAAAATTATAAATACTGACTTATATATGCAATAATATATACCGACTTATATATACTGATTACATATGCAGAAATATATACTGACTTATATATGCATACAACTTATATATATATATATATATATATACATACTCAGAATTATAAATACTATTATGTAAAAATATATATACTCAAGTATTTATATATATACTAACTTATATATATATATATATACTAACTTATATATATATATACACATACAACAATATAGATATATATACATATAGCGATATATATATATATATATATGTGTGTGTGTGTGTGTGTGTACTTCTTTATAGTGGCTAATGTGAACTTATTGGCTGCCCATAAGTGTGATTCAGTTATGGCCGACACCGATTCAGATCGTGATTTAGTCATGGCTGACTCTGATTCAGATGTGTACGATAGTGAGGTGGAGCTTGAGATTGTCACAGCCTACGTTTAGCTGTGTATAGAGTACGTGCAAAAGTACTACATGAAGCAACCTATGTGCACTAGTATCCTGAGTTGGAGGTCATATGTGATTGAAGTACTAGAAGGAAATTCCCAAGTGTGTTACAACATATTCCGCATGGACAAGACCATTTGTTAGCCTTTTTTTATTTATTTATTTTTTAGTTTAATCTTCCGATGCTTTCTCGGCAACCAAACAGAGTGTTAAGAAAAATGAAAAATTGAATGGGTTGTAAATAAAAAATTGTTTCAACAGCAAAAGATTTCGAGAAAACCCTTCTAGATTTCGAGAATGTAGGGCGTGTATGTTTGGATTGTAAATCAAATATTGTCTCAACAGCAAACAAAGAACAGAAAAAATGGGTTTTCCCGATTGGTGAGGAAAACACAAAAAAAAAAAAAAAAAAAAAAAATGAGAAATTTGTGAGTGAAGAAGGAACTGTTCACTCTTTAGACTTTATTCTTCTTCGTGATTACTAGGATTGTACTTACGATGAAAGTTTATGACCTTGATTGGGTACATATGCGAGATGTGAAGATCTCGAACTTAGATATTTTTTTGTCGTGGTATCAATATCTCACTTGGAGGTTGGAACAGAGAACATGGTAAATTGAGAACCATTCAAAAGAGTTGGGCCAAAATGAATGTTCATTGTGGAGAAAGATGTACATCTTCTGACATGTACTTCGCAGCTGATACCATGAGAATTCTCTCTCTATGAAATAAAATTCGAAGGGAACAATTGTTTTAAAGTTTAAACAAATAGCTAGTAACCCTTCAAAGAGCAAGAATTGGCTCTACGATTTAGAAATAATCAGCGCATAACTGACTGAATATTGAGTTTTATTTACAGGGATGCCTGACATGAAAAAGAAACAATAAGTATAAGGACACAATATCTTTTACATGGCCGATATAGCCTGTTGTGATTGATGCATAATAAAAGTGGTGGATTTAGAAAAAGTGATATTACTCCAATCACAATAGGTCATATAAACAGTTGTGAAAAATATTATGTCCGTAGCATTACTTAAAAAAAGATTTCAATACCATGGTTTATCAAAGAAACTAAAAATAAATCTCCACATATTGCTAAAAGACTCATGTTTATTGTCACAATGATGTTATGATCTTAATGTCTCACATGGATTAAGTGTAAGTTTAATCATATGTTTATAAGCTCTTGGACACCTTCCTCTTATAAGCTAGTTTTCAAAAATGAGTTTTACCTATGAGTTCCTAACAAATGAAGAGGTTGTTGGAATCAATCTCAGCCTAGCTGCTTTGATATAATTTCTTAAACTTATTTTATTTTATATTATTAAAAAAAAATTGTAAAATGAAAATTCACAAATATGTCCAAGATCTTAATTAATATTCGTTTACCAGACAAAGCTCTTAAAACAATCGTTGACTCAACAAACCTTTTGTTTTTTTTGTTTTTTTTTGTTTAAATCTCTAACAATGAAAACCATCACAGAAGCAATTGATTAAGTAAAAGTTGCAATTTCTTCGTTACACGCCACACATGTTACTTATCTAATATACTATTTCAGAACAAAGCAGAAGTGTCACATGCACCACCATCTTAATCAATTGATTTGTATTATATACCAGTAGAGCGCAGTTACCGGCGTGACGAAGACATGAATGTGGAGCTAAAGACGGGTCTTGTACTCTTGTTTAATTGATTTTGGTCCAATTCTAACAAAGGCCGTAGTCAACAATATCATACAAACTACTTTTTTGTGTTATAATATTAGGGAGGATGGATTTGAAATTTTAATGGTTTACTAGTTTAATAATTCCAAAAAAAAAAAAAGAAGACACCATATGCTCGAAAAGTTAAATAATAATAAATAAATAAAAGTCATCCTCTCCGTGTTACAAAGAGTGGAATAAACTTCAATTACAATGCTCTTGACAACATACAAAATACTTAAATTAATAACCAAATAGGGTCTATAAATATAGTTAGAAATCACATAGTAAATTTATATGGACAAAGTTTGATTACAAACTTAGTTATAATTAGTGGTTACAACTCTACTCAATATCTTTTTATTGAATGTAAATTTTGACAAACCCACTATTGGATAAATTTTTTTTTTCTCATATCCTTTATACTTGCAAAATTTTCCCAAAAAAAAAAAAAAAAAAATCAAAGATCGATAATTATGTCATTTATTGAATGTTTAAATTTCAAGTTTTTTTTAATTTAAAATTATGTATAATTAATAAATAAATTTATAAATCGAATAGTACTAAATAACACTCAATAGCACGGAATTTGATATGTGTTTTAATTTTTTTTTAGTAAGAATTGTAGTCATTATTTGTAGTCAATGGCTACAAGCAAGTTTGTAACCAAATTTTGTTTGATTTATAATATATAAATTGAACCAACCTCTCCTTTGAGTTTTCATGGGATGACACCCTCTTAATCATGGATAAAATAATACCCTCTTTCGAGTTTTAGATAAATGTGACAAATAAACTCATGGAGGTATGAACTTTTTTGTTGCTTTTATACAAATTTCAAAGGAGATTATCATTTCACTATATTTGGAGGGAGGGTGTCATTTGTGAAATCTTGATGATGTGATTTACTCTTTTATTTTTTATATAATATTTTTACTATTATATCTTCTTCATTTTTTGTTTTTGTTTTTTTGTTTTTTTTTTTGTTTTTTGTTTTTTTTTTTTGAGATCTTGCTATTATTATATCTTTTGTTATTAAAATAAATTTATGAAATCTTAAATCTCGAATACATTAATTATTATTGTAGTTGGTTGGATCAACCGATCAATAATCAAGATTCTAATAAACTATGCAGACATGCAGACATCCTTAGTACCCTATGTCTGCGGTAGACTGGTAATGCTAATACCATAAGGAAAGTTGTAATTAACCTTTTTCTAGTTCTTTGTCTCATTGTGACTATCAAGATTTGTAATTAAACTAGCTGGTTAAATATAGAAGAACAAGGAAGGTTAATGAGACCTTGAAGTTGCTATCTGCATGGGATGCTATGTTACCATTGCTTTAATTAATTATGTACTTCCACATCCACAAATCAAATATAAAATTATCTATAATATCATCCTAGTCATCAATGTATAATATAAAATGTCAAAGATAATAACACGAGGTTCAACTATTTCAAACAAATAATATTCACAACATTAAGGCTGAGTTTGGTTCGATGTAAATCAAATTCCAATTGTAAAATAAATGCAGGGGAAAATAAATTCCCGTAAGGAAATTAAAATCCAGTAGAAAACAATTTTCAGTGTTTGATAACATTTTAAAAATGCTATTTTCCTACAAATTTTTCACATTTTCTTAGCTATTTTCTCAGCTTTCAAACAAATTTTATATTAGAAAATTCACCACCACCCACACACCAGCACCCATAGAAAATCCACCACTATCCACACAAAACCCACCACCACACAACACAAAAACCACAAAAACACCACCACCTACACCACCACAACAACAAAAAAATCAGAGATCAAAGAGAGAAAGCAGATCGGCGAGTGGCGGATGATGAGATAGAGAGGAGATCGAGGCGATCTAGAGGGCGACAGCGATAATCTGACCCAGAGGAGGATGAGGCGATCTAGAGGGTGGTGATGACGATCAGACCCGATTCAAAAATCAAAACAAAAATCAAAACTGAGAGAGGGACATGGGTGACAAGACCAGTCAAGCGGCGGCAGGCTTCGTGCTGCGCAATCTCGGTGGGACAATCTCAGCGGCGCTATCTCGAAGGCACGATCTCTCCATTGCTTCTGGGGTTGGGGCGCGATCTAGCTCACTCACTCTCTCTCTCTCTCTCTCTCTCTCTCTCTCTCTCTCTCTCTCTCTCTCTCTCTCTCTTTGGGTGTCTGTGAGTCCGGAAATGATTTGAAGGTAAAACAGAAACATAAATTATTTTCCGAGTCAAAGGCCTTATTTTACAGTCAAAGTTATTCATTTTCTGGAAAATTTTATTTTACATGTGCACCCAAACATGCTGCTGAGTGTAAAATATTTNAAAAAAAAAAAAAAAAAAAAAAAAGTGAGAAATTTGTGAGTGAAGAAGGAACTGTTCACTCTTTAGACAAAAACCCATTGACAAACAAGGTGAAAGTGAGATTTGAACCTAGATCTTGGAGTGATAGGTCGGCAGTGACAAAAGCTTGATTAGTTGCTAGGTCTTGGAGTGCTGACAGTGGAGATGAGATCCGAGGAACGTGAAGCCCAGCCGTGGATCTTCTGAGGCGTCGATAGAGATGAGGATTGTGTGGGTTTGGTTTTCTACTCTTAGGGAAGAGAAGGGATAAAGAAGGAAAGAAAGGAGCAACAGGAATAATGTATTCTCTCTCCTAATTTAAAAAAATGTTATTTCGTACTTTGCTCAGATTTTTTACAAAATTAAACACACATACCAAACACATTTTTATGTTTTTTGAACACTGAAACATGTTATTTAAACCATGATACCAAAAACATTTTTTTTTTTTTTTTATAAACACTTAAAACACGTTTTTTAACAACACTTTTTAAACCACAATTTTCACATTTTTTAAACAACAATTTTTGAACTCTATGACCAAACGAGCTCTAAGAGTTTTGAATATTGCACTAGCAAACTGAAGCATCATCCAAAAGGCCCAGCGTATCTTATCTCTTTGCAGTGCATAGATCAATGCAATGAACAATTTATTGTAAAAGGAAATGAAGAACTAATTGAAAAACAATTGTTTCCTTATGCAAATTGTTTATTAAGATGTTATGGATGGAATAACAAGAAGTACTGAGACACTATTTATATGCAAAATTCAAAAGCTCTATCAAATTTTAGATTTTGTTTTTCAATTGTTTCCTTATGCAAATTGTTTATTAAGATGTTATGGATGGAATAACAAGAAGTACTTAGACACTATTTATATGCAAATTCAAAAGTTCTATCAAATTAATATTTTTACTATTATATCTTCTTCATTTTTTGTTTTTGTTTTTTTGTTTTTTTTTTTGTTTTTTGTTTTTTTTTTTTGAGATCTTGCTATTATTATATCTTTTGTTATTAAAATAAATTTATGAAATCTTAAATCTCGAATACATTAATTATTATTGTAGTTGGTTGGATCAACCGATCAATAATCAAGATTCTAATAAACTATGCAGACATGCAGACATCCTTAGTACCCTATGTCTGCGGTAGACTGGTAATGCTAATACCATAAGGAAAGTTGTAATTAACCTTTTTCTAGTTCTTTGTCTCATTGTGACTATCAAGATTTGTAATTAAACTAGCTGGTTAAATATAGAAGAACAAGGAAGGTTAATGAGACCTTGAAGTTGCTATCTGCATGGGATGCTATGTTACCATTGCTTTAATTAATTATGTACTTCCACATCCACAAATCAAATATAAAATTATCTATAATATCATCCTAGTCATCAATGTATAATATAAAATGTCAAAGATAATAACACGAGGTTCAACTATTTCAAACAAATAATATTCACAACATTAAGGCTGAGTTTGGTTCGATGTAAATCAAATTCCAATTGTAAAATAAATGCAGGGGAAAATAAATTCCCGTAAGGAAATTAAAATCCAGTAGAAAACAATTTTCAGTGTTTGATAACATTTTAAAAATGCTATTTTCCTACAAATTTTTCACATTTTCTTAGCTATTTTCTCAGCTTTCAAACAAATTTTATATTAGAAAATTCACCACCACCCACACACCAGCACCCATAGAAAATCCACCACTATCCACACAAAACCCACCACCACACAACACAAAAACCACAAAAACACCACCACCTACACCACCACAACAACAAAAAAATCAGAGATCAAAGAGAGAAAGCAGATCGGCGAGTGGCGGATGATGAGATAGAGAGGAGATCGAGGCGATCTAGAGGGCGACAGCGATAATCTGACCCAGAGGAGGATGAGGCGATCTAGAGGGTGGTGATGACGATCAGACCCGATTCAAAAATCAAAACAAAAATCAAAACTGAGAGAGGGACATGGGTGACAAGACCAGTCAAGCGGCGGCAGGCTTCGTGCTGCGCAATCTCGGTGGGACAATCTCAGCGGCGCTATCTCGAAGGCACGATCTCTCCATTGCTTCTGGGGTTGGGGCGCGATCTAGCTCACTCACTCTCTCTCTCTCTCTCTCTCTCTCTCTCTCTCTCTCTCTCTTTGGGTGTCTGTGAGTCCGGAAATGATTTGAAGGTAAAACAGAAACATAAATTATTTTCCGAGTCAAAGGCCTTATTTTACAGTCAAAGTTATTCATTTTCTGGAAAATTTTATTTTACATGTGCACCCAAACATGCTGCTGAGTGTAAAATATTTTCCAAAAATCATTTACACCAAAAACGAACGCAACCTAAGAGAATTTTGGCTTGTTTCCTTTGATATTTGAGCCACACATTAACAATAGCAATATTTTTATTTTGGTGATCGGTGCCATTATTTATTTATTTCTATAATCAGCTTTCCAAAATTTAAAATTATAAGTGCATAAGATTAAGGCTCCCAACTAGAGAAAAGCTATGTCTACCATTTGTTTAATCATTTTGTGGGAAATTAATGCAATGTGTTGTGTGGGATGTTTTAGGGTTTCGGTGAAATGCATTCTACTATTTATACTTTTTTTTTTTTTTTTTGATGAACTTAAATGGGTGAGCAGAGGTGACCATTGTGGTGAACTCCCATGGGCGTGATCATTGGGGCATTCACCCACTAGGGAATGTTGGATTAAATCATAACTACTACTGTCCAGAGTGACAACAAACCTCCCTCTAACCCTACGAGAGAAGGCTAGTATCCTTAGGCTAGTAGCAGGAGGGAACTCCCATGTTTCAGTCATTGAGGTTCGAATATGAGATCTCAAGCAGTGCTATACTCTTGCATTCGTGCCAAGACTACCGGACCACCCTTCTTGGTGGTCTACTGTTTCTACTTGATCAAAAGGAGGATGGTAATTTAACATGATATATACTATCAAATGTCGCATGTTGAATTGACTCTTCTAGATGTGTGGACTGATTGTAATTAAAGACATAGGATATCATGTTATGCATATCAAATCTACACATCTAAAACCTAAAATAGGAAAACTGATTAGATGAATCATAATAACATTTACCAAGATCAATTACAACATACTATCAAGACATTTTCGTCAATCACTTAATGTGCAAGGTGAACACAATCGAGACATGAGTGGAGGATCACCCATGACAGTCAAACCTTATGGAGGTTGGTAAGAAAGCATTGGAGAAAGCAGTAACCAAAAGTTGATATCAATGATATCACATGTTGTGAAATAAGTTGTGAAATTTATTGTGTTTGTCACACATATTTAAGCAATATTGCCTAGTATTCAGCCAAAGAAAACCAGAAAGAGAGAGATATCTAAGCACCATTAATATCTTTATCAAGGTGTATTGCTAGTTGCTACAGTTACTTTATCTGATCTACATAAACCTACAAACAACTATGGTGTGCATCAATTTCAATATTGAAATTACTTACCCAAAAAGAGGTTCAATATTGAAATCGAGGACACAAATAGAAAAGAGAAGTAATCTTTAATGCTGTATTCAAATGAAACGAAATTTGATTTTCATCACTGTCTATGCTACCATTTGTATATAAGAGAGGAAACTCCCCCACAAAGCAATTGCTGGGACAGAAGACCATTAGTAATGCCTACTGATAAATAGCACAACCATTTTCACAGCAGTTGAAAGCACTCGCATACTAACATACTAATTATGCGCCCATTAGGCCAAATTAACGCATCCAAGAATCAATAGAAGGCATCAGGGTACAGGGAAGCCCCTTGGGTTGGTGTTACTTTACTGAATCTGTAGTAGTTGCATTGTCAATTCACATTTTTCCTCCTGGTAGTGCATCATAAAAACAAACAATAGTCATCAGACTAGAGAAAAATTTGAAAACAACACTAGGCATATAGTTAATTGAAATCATGCAATGACTATTAGGAAAGCGAGGTTTCAATGAAAATTATTAATGCAGAAAGACTGATTGCATAATTTTGATGAACATTTTTCTATCAAATGCAAAACAGCATATATAGCCACCAAACACTGTACTGCTGACATGAAAAACAGACTGAATTTCTGTCCCAACATAAGAGAATGAGGCTGAAATTCAGTGGCACCAGCCTAGCATTGTAAATGATCACCTTTTTAACACACATTCTTTAATTTGCATCCAAAAAATCAGGGTTAATGGGCAATTTCTTTTAGCCATCATCTCTTGAAGCCTTTGCCCCAATCAAAGAGCAAGCTGCCTATTTGGCTGATCTCACCACAGCTATCCTTCGCAAATTCAAGCTCACACAAGTCTTAAAAGGAAGAAGCCCAATATTAAGTAAATAATTTCCTTCATTCTATCCTCTGTACAAACAGAGCTTTCCATTCCATTTCTATTGAAGACCCAATTTTTCACTTATTCAAACAAAGTGTAAACTGTAAAGTCCTTTTCTTTATCTTTTTACCCTATTCTTTTTGTACCTACTAACACCAAAATAGACAAACAAACAACATGGGGTCTTTCTTTTTCCAATGAAAAAAACTTAATGGGAAACAAAATTGCCTATTAACTATTAAGAAAACATCCTCCCCCCACNAAACTGATTAGATGAATCATAATAACACAAAGAAGGCATCTAAAATCTGTCACACGATAAAAATACACACATAAAATAATTAATTAAAGTCTTAGTAATAGTTATATATGAGTTTATTTCTCAAGCGGATCAAATCAAGCTTATTACAAAGCCTATAAATTAATGAGCTTAGGCTCAACTTGTTTTTTAATTGTGCCCTAATATTTTCGAGCATGCTAAAAAAAAAAAAAAAAAAAACCTCCAAGCATCATAGTAAAGGAAGCATATATGCATGGGAGATAAACCTCTAATGTTCTCAGCCGATTCTCGTGCTCAGACACCTGTTCCCTCAGTTGTTGCAACTCCGAGTTTAGAGATCTGTTTTGCTGATTAAGTCCTTGAACTTCTCGCTTGAGAGTTCTAATTTCCCGATTAAGGCTATCAACTTGTCCCCGCAGCTGTGAGAATTTAAACAGCGGAAGCAATTAAACTCTACCTCCTGCTACAATTAAACTATACCTTCAAGAAAAATAAGAATTTTCATTGACACGTCTTACTGAAATACATATACACAAAGACATTTCAAATAGGATCCTATTACTCACTCTAATTATTAAATAAAAATATATAATAAAAATAATTAAATTACATTGTAAGTCACATATAAATCAAAATTTCCTAAAATAGGAAAATTCACAATAAGTAAACAAATCCTAAAAAGAAAACAAGCTATTATTCGATTTAAGGGTATAATACAATTTCCTCCCCTGTAATTTGACTTGATTACAATGTAATAACAAACTTTCTTCTTCTTTTTACTTTTTTCTTTTTTTGAGATCAATACGCAAACTATCAATTGCTACATTTTAACCCATAAATTTTGGATGAACATGAAATCAGTAGGGTTACCTTGGATGGAATTGTAACAAATTAAAACTTTAAGGGTCAAATGTAACAATTAAAAGGTTGTGGAGTAAATTATGAAATGGCCAAATCACATGGAGGTGAATTGAAATTTTTCCTATATTCAAATCCTCTTTAGTCTTTACCCTAACCCCATTCGGACAATGCCCATTCCTCCCATCTACCAAAAGAAAAGAAAAAGGAAAGGAAAGAACACTTAGGGAAATTATATTACATTGTTAATCACAGGGCCTATGCGGTCACGGATAAATATCACGATTTCCTCCGTCAATCTTCTACAATGAGCTCTGGCGATACGTTCATTGAAGGTACTCATCCATTCTCTAACACTGCGCTCCACCCAATTATTAATACTGTCCATTGCAGCGTTCTGTAACTTCTGTTTAGGTAAGAAATATCAAGTTGGGGGTCAAAAGCTGATTTTAAGCAATGAATCAGTAAGCCAATGCCAATAACAATAAGAAAGAAAGAATTGAAGCAAAATTCAAATAGTAGAAACCCCATAAGATATTATCCAATAGAAAGTGTAGCATAAATGTAAAATAAGGAAAAATGAGCTTTCTTTATGCTATGTTTGTTTAGTAAGAAAAAGTTGGATAAGAAAAAGAAAAAAGATTTAATTTTTAGTTGATCTCTAATTTCTCATTTGGAACACAGTGGTTTAAACCAAGTACCCCACAAGACTAGTTTCTTTTTCTTTCCTCAGTCTTCTTGTAAACCAAACAAGAAGTCAAAAATTATCAAGAAAAACTCTTTTGTTTCTTTGAATACAAATTCTTAAGCCAATGACTAACAAGCTCTCACCTTTTCTAAAACGTTTCTAACAAAGGTCAAGATCAAATAAAATGCAATATAAAATTGCATTCTTTATTATTGGTGATTTCTATTTGCGAATATAAAATGCAATAACTAGAAGAGAATCAACAAAAAGAACCAACATGATTGCAAATGTGAAATTTATTGAATTAATACTCGAAGGAAAAGAATGAAGAAAATGAGAGTACCCTTGAGAGATTGCTTTGAGAACTGAGAAATTTGAGAGCTCTTCGTTTGAATAGCGCAATAGAGGAAAAAAGTGAAGAAGAGTGAGTCTACGAAGCTATAGGCTTTTATAAACGGTCTGAGTAAATTAGTTAAGTTAGTTACTTCCCGCTCCTTTTGGTTGACTTTTTTGTCAGCTGCGGTCAGAGTAATCAACGGTGGAAATTTTAGCCACGTTTAGCATTTAAAATAACTGATTGTTCTGATACAGTGGGTCTTGATTAGTAGATAAAATGAAAAGGTGAAAAGGGAATGCTACCATGCACCCAACAAATTTAACGATTTTTTGTCACTTTTTTTTTTTTGGATAGAAAATACTCTCATTTTATTAAGTAGCAAAACAGTACATAGCATCTTGCGACACCGAAGATGCGAGGAAAGGTGGGCACTCTTCCATCCAAGTTACAAAAGAGTCAATATTCTTCCCAAAAGTAGCTAAAGTATGAGCTGGTCTATTTCCTTGTCGCCTCACGTGGGATGATTGGAAAGTATGGAACGTAGGAAGTCTTGAACGAAGACCTGAGACCACGGTAGAGATAGAGACTGGGACATCCGTGGGGTTCTCCATAGCATGGAAAACCAGCATGTAATTTGACTCGAAGATGACATCTTTGACTCCTATGTCCCATGCAAAAATAGTGGCTTCATCCATTGCCTTTGCTTCTGACTCCAGAGGATCCAATGGGAGAGGAAGGCGTTTGCTTAAGGCTGCGACAACAGATCCAAGGTGGTCCCTAATAATCACACCGACGCCAATCATGCCAAGCTGAGAGAAGACTGCAGCATCTACGTTGACCTTGTACCAGGGAAACACAGGTGGGACCCAACGACCATCCATGGCTTCTTTGAGCTGAGTGAGCCGTAGGTGTGCAAGTTGAAAGTCATGTAATATGGAGTGAGCTCATCTCAGAATTGCTTGTGGAGTTCGTCTTGCTTCACCCTAGCGGGATTTTGTTTCGGTTGAACCATGCACTCCATGCTATTGTGACTACCAGTTCAATAAGTGTGGTGTCCATGTGCTATTTGAAGAGTAGATACCAGATGAGGTCCATGAAAGACCTATGAATGATCCCAATTCTCTCCAGTGGTATGTCTGAGAGGGTCCAAAGTTCCTTAGCAACATTGCATTCCCAAAATAAATGTCCAACCGTTTCTGGTGCTAGTGTGCAAGCCTCATAGGTGGGGTCGTCGATAACCCGTTTATGGTAAAGGTTGGCTTTTGTGGGAAGTATGTTGTTGCATGCTTTCCACGTAAAATTTTTTATCTTGTTGGGTATGTGCAAATTCCAAATGTGGTGCCAAAACTGGGCTTGCTCATTGCTTTGAGATGTCTCAGCTGAGGTAGAAAGCTGGGTGATGGTCCTTGCAACTTTGTATGCACTGTTGACAGTGAAACGCCCCCTAGGAGTGAAGGCCCAAATCATGCAGTCCTTTGGCTTGTGGCGGCTCAGAGGAATGCTTAGGATAGATGTGGCATCTTCATGGAAGAAAACCTGGTTGATCAGGTTTAGATTCCATTCACCACTTTCTTGGTCCTTGAGAAAATTCACTGTAGTATTTACAGGCAGTAAGGTTGGGGGTGTGAGGACACGGAAGGTGGAGGGTCTTGACAGCCAACGATCTGTCCACACTCCAATGGACTTGCTGTCTCCTACTTGCCAGTAGTAGCCTGATTGCACAACAGACTGAGCAGCCAAAATGCTTCGCCATGCAAACGATGGTTTCATGCCTAACTCCGCATGTAGGAAATCTGTATTTGGAAAATAGTGGGCTTTAAGTACTTTATGGACCAAAGAGTTGCTATACATCTGTAAATGCCAGCCTTGTTTAGCTAAGAGAGCAAGGTTAAAAGCCTTGAGGTCCCGGAAACTCGATCCCCCTTCTTCCTTTGGTGTGTACATCCTGTCCCAGCTCAACCATGCCATTTTATTTTTACCTTCTTTTTGGCCCCACCAGAATCTTTAAATCATCCCAGCCAATTCATCGCATAAGGAGTCTGGAAGTTTGAAGACACTCATTGTGTATGTGGGAATGGCCTGTGCAACTACCTTGATAAGAACTTCTTTACCTACTTGGGATAACAACTTTTCTTTCTAGCTCGAGAGTTTGTTGTCCAGCTTTTCCTTCAAAGCTCTGAAGGTGTGTTTTTTGGATTTGGCCACTAAGGATGGCAGGCCCAAATAAGTCTCATGCTGTCCGATCACCTTTGCTCTAAAGCGAAGTTTTATCTCTTCTTGTGTGTCCCGTGGGGTATTTCTGCTAAAGAAAAGGGCAGTCTTCTCCTTATTTAGCTGTTGGCCTGAGGCTTGCTCATATATAGTTAAAAGATGCTTAAGATGGCTACATTGTTCTGGGGTTGCTTGGCAAAAAATGATGCTGTCATCAGCAAAGAATAGATGAGAGATTCTCGGTCCAAGTGGGCAAGCCGATGCACCCCGAAGTTATCCAATAGTTGTAGACCGGTTTAGAAGAGCTGAGAGTCCCTCTGCACAGAAAAGAAACAAGAAGGGAGAAATAGGGTCCCCTTGTCTCAAACCCCTAGACGGGATTATGTGACTTCGGGGTTTCTCGTTAATCCTGACAGAATATGTAACAGAGGTAATACATTGCATTATAAGTTTCACCCATTTATCATTGAAACCCATTTTTTGCATAATTTTCTCCAGGCAGCCCCATTCAACACGATCAAAGGCCTTGCTCATATCTAGCTTTAAGGCCATCTCACCAATCTTACCACTCCTTTTTTGATTAAGGTGGTGCATATTTTCAAAGGCAACAATAATATTGTCTGTGATAAGGCGGTCAGATATGAAAGCACTTTGGTTTTCACTTACAATATGGGGCAGGAAGTGCTTCAGCCGATTAGCAATGACTTTGGAGGTTAGTCTAGAAATAACATTACAGAGACTTATCGGTCTGTATTGAATTACTCTCGTGGGATTTTTGGTCTTTGGAATGAGAACAATATGTGTTTCATTAAAATTTGGAGGAGTAATACCCAAGTTCAAGAAATCCAGAACAGTTTTGGTGACACATTCCCTAGTAAGAGACCAAAAATGTTGATAAAAGAGAGGGGGCATACCATTGGGACCTGGAGATTTTTTTGGATGCATCTGTTTGAGAGCTTTGTGGACTTCATCAGCTGTGAAAGTTTGGGTGAGGAAGGTATTCATCTCATCTGTGACCACAGGTTGGACTGCATCAACTAGGACTGAGGTATCAGCAGGCCCATTGAAGTGAAAGATGGTCTTAAAATAATCCAGAATGATGTTCTTAGTAGTGTGATCATCCTCCTGCCATTGTCCCGTTGCATCACAAATGCCCCGAATGGAGTTTCTATCTTTCCGATTTAATGCTTTCTAATGGAAGAAGGAAGTGTTCCTATCACCATCAGTGATCCATAAATTTCGCGAGTGCTGGTGCCACATTGCATTTTCAGCATATAACCATCGGTTCAAAGATGCTCGTACCTCTTGGATTTCAGTATCATTGCTGATAGGATGATGCTCAAGGACTTGAAGCTTCCGGTTCAGCTTTGCAATCATATTCCTTACGTGACCAAATTCATGTTTATTCCAGCAGTCAGTCGGTCACGGTAGCTAGCATGACAGTTGGTGATTGGAGCACCATCTGGCTTGTAGAGACCTTCGTGCCATGCTTCTTGGACGATATCGGCACACCATAGGTCTTGAAGCCACATGGCTTCAAAACAGAAGAGAGGTCGGGATTGTGGTTGTCTAGGTATGGGGGGCTGTATTCGAATGGTGAGGCCACACATTGTGATTTGTAATATATCACTTTTACATGAGACTATCATTGAAATCATTTTTCATGTACACCAATTACAAAGTGCTAACTCCATAGTTGTGAAATTGGGCTTATAGTTGGTACAAATTGCTAACTCTAAAGTTGTGAAATTGGGCTTTTAGTCAGGAGCAGTTAAGGTGCTATTATTGTTACGCCCAGATAGATAAGTCACACTGATTACGCCCCTCTCTAACCAATATTTTTTACCCAAAAAAAACAAAGAAAGAAAAGAAATTGGGCTTATAGTTATTGAAAGATACTAATTTTCCGTGAGACTATCATTGAAATCATTTTTCATGCACACCAATTACAAAGTGCTAACTTCATAGTTGTGAAATTGGGCTTATAGTTGGTACAAATTGCTAACTCTAAAGTTGTGAAATTGGGCTTTTAGTCGGGAGCAGTTAGGGTGCTATTATGGTTACGCCCAGATAGAAAAGTCACACTAATTACGCC
Organism: Quercus suber; assembly: GCF_002906115.3. Taxonomy (NCBI): domain Eukaryota; kingdom Viridiplantae; phylum Streptophyta; class Magnoliopsida; order Fagales; family Fagaceae; genus Quercus; species Quercus suber. The sequence goes on along the minus strand of NW_027069912.1, from coordinate 313,570 downwards.
CCTCTCTAACCAATTTTTTTTACCCAAAAAAAAAAAAACAAAGAAAGAAAAGAAATTGGATTTATAGTTTTTGAAAGATACTAATTTTCCATCTCATGTATTTGGTAGGAAGCATTTTTTAAAAAAGGAAAAAAGTTTGGTTCTAAACATAATTGGAGCTTTAGGCTTCAACTACTAATAAGAAGATGATATGTGCCCTTAAAAAATGGGTCAAATATGTATTTGATAGGAAGGATAAAAGAAATAGGAGGAAGAAAAAATAATGTGTATCTCCAATGTTTTGACAAGAAAAAGAATGCTTGTGATTTGTAGTAAATTATTGTATCATCCCTCTCCTCAAAAAAAAAAAAAAAAAAAAAAAAAAAAAAATCATCCGTATCATATAAAAAGTAAAGGAGGGATGAAATAGTTATTGCAGGCTTACCATATTTTCCTCTCAATTTTCTATCTATTTGGAGGGAAAAACATTTGGTCCATTTCAGTTTATTTTGGTCTATTTGGTCTATTCAATCTTCTTCGTTCAACTTCAATCCATTTGGTTCAATTTGGTCTATTTCGGTCCAATTCGTTCCCTTCAGTCTACTTTCGTCAATTCGGTCCACTTACATCTACTTTCGTCCACTTCATTCAACTTCGGTTCAATTCGGTCCATTCAATCTACTTCGGTCTGTTTAGTCCACTTCGGTCCAATTTGATCTACATTTTTTATTATAAAAATTAAAGTTATACTTGTCATATACTCCATACGAATTAAAAATCCGCCATAGAAAACAAGAAGAAGATTCAGAGAGAGAGAGAATAGTAGCTGGATTTGTGAGACGACGCAAAGAAAGAAAGAAAGCCTCCTCCTCAACTGAATCTGATCCAATTTGACGAAACCAACCCCGCCCAGCCCACTTGAGGTTATCAATTGTGATTATATGACAAGTTTTTGGGTCAAGGAAGAAAATAATTCCCACCAATTTTCTATTTTCTCTACTTTCAATCCCAACTAATCAAGAAAAAAAAAAAATCAATTTTCTTATTTCTTTGTTTTTCTCTCATTTATTTTCCATCACTCCTAAAATCACTCTAACCCAGGAAAATTGGCAATTCAAGGTGAGATTCTTTGACAATTTGAATTTTGTAAGATATTAGATCCTCTTTTGGTTAAGTAATATGTTAGAACTATCTATAAAAATTACTCCTTTCGTTAGCTCTGTGTTTGATTGAAAGAAATTTAGGGTGAGAATTTAAAATTTTCACAAATTAATAAATTTATGGGTATTTGATTCACTAATATATGGATGTTGAAAAATCTCAAAATGTATTAGTTCCCACTTTTTTTTGGGTTCTGAAATTGGCCATACTACAGTTGTCACTCCTAAAGCTAGTAAAATTGATTAAAATTTAGCATTTCTAAAACTATATTCTTAAGACCTACAATACACTAGTAAATCTAAAGTTTTACCAAGATCAATTACAACAACATACTTGGGTACATTTTCGCTGATCACTTAATGTGCAAAGTGAACACAATCAAGACATAAGTGGAGGATCACTCATGATGGCCAAACCTTTTGGAGGTAGGGAAAAAAGCATTGGAGAGATGCCAAAAAAAAAAAAAAAAAAAAAAAAAAAAAATCTAAATATACAACACAATTCATAACTGTTGAGATGATAGAATATAATATTGGTACAATAAAAGCAATGTCAATGACCTCAAATGTTGTGAAATTTATTGAGTCTATGGCATAAATTTAGGCAATATTGCTTAGTATTCAGCCAAAGGAAACCAGAAACAGAGAGATATTTAAGCTCAACTAATATCTTTATAAAGGTGTATTTGCTTTACTACAATTATTTTATCTGATCTCTGAACACATAAACCTACAAACATCTATGATGTGCATCAATTTCAATATTGAAATTACTTACCAAAAAAGAGGTTCAAAATGGAAATCAGGGAAACAAACAGATCGAAAAGAGAAGTAATCCTTAATGGTGTATTCAAATGAAACGAAATTCATCTTTCGTCACTGCCTACCATTTGAATATAAAAGAGAGGAGACTCCCCGCAAAGCAATTGCTGGGACAGCAGACCATTTGTAATGCCTACAGATAAGTAGCACAACCTTTTCCACAGCAGTTGAAAGCACTCACGTACTAACATACTAATTATGCACCCATTAGGCCAAATTAACACATCCAAGAATAATTAGAAGACATCAGGGTGCATGGGTGCGCAGCCTTCTGTTGGAGTTGCTTTGCTGAGTCTGTTGTAGTCGCTCTGCCAATACATTATTTTCCACCTGGTATGCATCATAAATAGTTATCAGACTAGAGAAAATTTAGAAAACAACAGTAGAGATATAGTTAATTGAAATCATGCAATTACTATAAGGAAAGCAAAAATTCAATCAATATTATTAATGTAGGAACACTAATTGCACAATTTTTATGAACATTTACAGAGGCTGAAATTCAGTGCAACCAGCCTAGCATTTACTTATGGTGATCACCTTTTTAACATAAGTTCTTTAGTTTTGTTTGTGTTAATAGCCAATTTCTTTTAGCCATCATCTGCTATGGCCCTTGCTCCAATCAAATAGCCAGTAGCCAAGCAAACTGACTATTTGGCTAATCTCACCTCATGCATTGACAGCCACAGCTATCCTACACAAATTCAAGCAAGTCTAAAATAAAGCTCACACAAGTCTTAAATGGAAGAAACCCAATATTAAGTAAGTCAATTTCAAGCAAAATCACCCTTCATTTCCTTCATTCTATCCTCTATAGAAACTGAGCTTTCCATTCAATTTCTATTAAAGAGTAAAGACCCAATTTTTCCCTTATTCAAAAAAAGTGTAAACTGTAAGTCCTTTACTTTTTTACCCTAATTTTTTTGTACCTACTAACGCCAAAACAGTCAAACAAACAACATGGGGTCATTCTTTTTCCAATGAAGAACTAAATGGGAAACAAAATTACGTATTAAGAGAACAACACCCCCCCCCCCCCCCCCCAAAAAAAAAAAAAAAAAAAAAAAAAACCCTCCAAGCATCATAGAGAAAGAAGCATATATGGGGTTTGCGAGATGAACCTCTAATGTTCTCTGCTGATTCTGGTACCCGGACACCTGTTCCCTCAGTTGTTCCAACTCCGTTTTGAGAGATCCGTTTCGCTGATTAAGTCCATGAACTTCTCGCCTGAGATTTCTAATTTCCCGATTAAGTGTATCAATTTGTCCCTGCAGCTGTGAGAATTTAAACAGCAGAAGAAATTAAACTATACCTCCTGCTAATGTTGTTTAAATAATCTGTAGAGAAAAGCAAAGGGTAGTGTTTTGAAATCATGTCTTCAACTAACAAATTAAACTACAATAATATACTCCACATATGTAAGTTACATATACACCACATTTTCCTAAAATTGAAAAATTGACAATATGTAAACAAAGCCTAAAAAGAAAACAAGCCATTATTAGATTTAAGGGTATAATACATTTTACTCCCTTGTAATTCGAATTTATTTCAATTTAATACACAAAACTTTTTTTTTTTTTTTTTGAGATCAATACACAAACTACCAATTGCTATATTCAAACCGTCTTTACGCTAGCCCCATTTGGACGCTGCCCATATCTACCAAAGAAAAGAAAAAGGAAAGGAAAGAACATTAAGGGGAATTATAATACATTGCTAACCACAGGGCGTACACGGTCACGGATATATGTCACGATTTCCTCAATCAATTTTCTACAACGAGCTCTGGCGATACGTTCATTGAAGGTGGTCTTCCATTCACTGATACTGCGCTCCACCCAATCATCAATACTGTCCATGGCAGCGTTCTGTAACTTCTGTTTTTATAAGAAATATCAGGTGATTTTAAGCAATAAATGAGTAATCCAATGCCAATAACAAAATTCCAAGTCCAAAAAACTATAAAGCAAATCAAAATAGTAGAAACCCCATAAGATATTATCCAAAAGAAAGTGTAGCATCAATGTAAAATATGGAAAAAGGAGCTTTCTTTATGCTATGTTTTTTTACTAAGAAAAAGTTGGATAAGAAAAAGAAAAGCATATAATTTTTAGTCTATCTCTAATTTCTCATTTGGAAGACAGTGGTTAAAAAAAAAAACCAAGTAACCCACAAAACTAGTTTCTTTTTTCTTTCCTCAGTCTTCTTGCAAACCAAACAAGAAGTCAAAAACTATCAAGAAAAACTCTTATGGTTCTTTGAAATCAAAATTTTAAGCCAATGAATAACAAGCTCTCAGCTTTTCTTGGACGTTTCTAATAAAAAAGAAAAAGAATGAAGAAAAAAAGAGTACCCTTGAGAGAGAGAAGTCTGGTTTGAGAGATTACGATCTGAGAGCTAACAGCGACTCTGGTTTGTGAGATTGAGAAATTTGAGAGCTTTTCGTTTGAATAGCGCAATTGAGGAAAAAGGTGAAGAAGAGTGAAGTCTACGAAGCTATAGGCTTTTATAAACGGTCTGAGGAAATTAGTTAAGTTAGTTACTTCCCGCTCCTTCTGATTTTGGCTTTTTTGTCAGCTGTGGTCAGAGTAATCAACAACGGAAATTTTAGCCACGTTAGCATTTAAGAATAACTTTTTTGTTTTGTTTTTTTTTTTTTTTTAATACAAAATAAAAATTATACTCTAACCTAATCTTAGTGTATATGTGTGTGAAAAGGTAATGCTACCATAGTTGGAAGCCACTATAGTTATGTCCAGGTAGGGAAGTCACTTTGATCGCCCTTCTCTAACCAATTTTTTAACCAAAAAAAAAAAAAAAAAAAAAGGAAAAATTGGGTTTATAGTTATTGAAAGATGATATTTTTTCATTTCATGTATTTGATAGGAAACATATGAAAAGAAGGAAAAAAGATTGACTCCAAACATATTTGGAGCCTTAGGCTTCAACTTCTAATAGGAAGATGATATGTACCCTTAAAAAAATGGGTCAATCAAAGAATTATTATCATATAATGGATCAATCAATAAGTCTAGAATTTATAAAAAAAAAAAAATTCATAGCAGTTGAAATTGAGATGACAAGTTATTTTTTTGTTGTTGGTAAAATAGTGATGTTAACCAGTATCATTATATCATTATTAGGGTATGGCTGATAATTAGGCTACGTTTGTTTTACCTAAAAATATTTTTCAATTAATTATTTTTTCAATTTCAAGTGTTTGGTATCACAGGAAATGTTGGCCAACTTGTTGACTGCAAATTTTGGGCAATGTGGAGTAAAATAATTTACACCTCTAATTTTAGGAAAAACATTTTACACATCACTTAAAACTCATCAACTCCAACCTCCACCCCCACACCCTACAATTGGCAACTAATATTCTCGCCCTCATCACCCATCGTCAATCTTGCCATTGACACCAATCATTGATTCACCCCAAAAACTAGGCTCTCTCTCTCAACTTCTTTTTCTATTGACATATTTTTTTTTTTTATTAATTTGGATTTTTTTGGGATGGAAATTGTTTATTATATATTTGTTTGTGAGTTGAAAAAATGTGGGAAAGTAATAAAAAAAGGACAAAGTTTAACTACAAAATCGATTGTAGTCTTAGGCTACAAACTCACTCAATATCTTTTTATTGGAGGTGAATTTTGACAAATCCAACATTGGATTGCATCTTCTTCTTACATCCTCCATGTTTGCAAAATTTCAAGAAAATTAAAGATCGATAGTTATGTCATCAATAAATTTTTAAATTGCAAGTTTTTGTAATTTAAAATTATGCATAAAATATAAGATTATAGATTTTATAGTATATGATATCCGATTGACACAAAAATTGACATGTGCATTAAGAGTGTAAAGTACATATAATTCAATGGTTAGATTTTCAAAATATGCAGTAATATTTATTTTATTAAACGAGTTTGTAGCCTAAGGCTACAACCAATTTTGTAGCTAAACTTTGTCTATAAAAAAATGTATTTGATAGGAAGGACAAAAATATGAGGAAGAAAAAATAATGTATTTGTCCAATGTTTTGACAGGAAAAAAAATGCTTGTGATTTGTAATTAATTATTATATCATCCCTCTTCTAAAAAAAAAAAAAAAACCCTATCATATAAAAAGCATAGGAGGGATACAATAGTTCTTGCATTCTTACCCTACATTCCTCTCAATTTTCTGCCTATTTGGAGGGAAAAATATTTTGTAGCCTGGGAAGAAAATAATTCTCACCAATTTTCCACCCCAGTTCTATATATATTTGGTTGATGGAAATTGTATAAATATTACTTCTTTCACTAATTTGGTTGATAGAAATTTCAGGTGAGAATTTAAAATTTTCACGAATTAAGAAATAACTCCCGCCAAATTAAATCATATTTGTATTTGTATCTCAAGATTTATTGAAAACACCTTCGTTTTTTTTTTTTCCTTTCTTTTTTGCTGGCTGGTTTCACCAGTTAAATCTCTTCTTTCAATTAGAAGTTGGTCATACAGTGTAATTTTTTTTTTTGTTTGACATAAACAAAGTATTCATTTGTAAATTCGTACTATATAGACCAGACATGAGAGCTTTTCTAATATGAATATCCTACTATTTATAAATGGTTTAAAATCTATGCTATCTTTGTAAGATGGAAGTAGATGTCATTTTGCCAAGATCACTTACAAAATTGGGTATATTTTTCTCAAACCTTTTGAAGGCAGGGGAGAAACCATTAGAGAGGTGCAAAGCAATAATAAAAAAAATATAAATCTACAACAAATTTCACAATGGTTGAGATAATAGGTTATAATATTGGTGTATAATAAAAGTTATGGTAATGAACCCAGCTAGATGATGTCTGCTGGTTGGTAGTGAGAGGACTCTTAGTACCTGCATACCCAAAAGAGGGTGCCTCATATATTTAAGCAATATTAATTGCCAAGTATTCAGCCAAAGAAAACCAGAAAGAGATATTTAAGCACCACTAATCTCTTTATAAAGGTGTATTTTTACAATTACTTTATTTGATCTTGAAGTCACTTATACCTACAAACACCGATGATGTGCATCAATTTCAATATTGAAATTATTTACCAAAAAAGGTTCAATATTGAAATCAAGAACACGAACTGTAAAGAGAAGTAATCCTTAATGGTGGTGTATTCAAATGAAACTAAATGTGTCTTTTATCACTGTCTACCATTTGAACATAAGAGAGGATCAGGAAACCCCCGCAGAGAAATTGGGACAGCAGACTATTTCTAGTGCCCACAGATAAATAGCACAACCATTTTCACAGCAGTTGAAAGCACTCACATACTAACATACTATCTAAACATCCATTAGGCCAAATTAACGTATCCAAGAATCGATAGAAGACATCAGGGTGCACGGAAGCCCCTTGGGTTGGAGTTGCTTTGCTGAGCCTGTTGTAGTTGCATTGTCAATTCATTTTTTTCCTCCTGGTAGTGCATCATAAAAACAAAAAATTGTCATCAGACTAGAGAAAAATTAGAAAACAAACAGTAGACATATAGTTAATTGAAATCATGCAAATGATGCAATGACTATAAGGAAAGCAAGGATTCAATCAAAATTATTAATGCACAATTAATTTCTTTCGAATGAACAGCATATATAGCCACTGAACACTCTGCTGCTGACATGGAAAACATCAGACAATATACAGAGGCTGAATTTAGTTTTGTTTGTGTAATGCTTATGCATCCAAATTGCGCCCAAAAAAATTGGGTTAATGGGCAATTTCTTTTAGCCAATCGAAGAGCCAGTACCAAGCAAGCTACCTATTTGGCTAATCTCACCACACGTGTTGACCACAGCTGTCCTACGCAAATTCTTGAATCTATACCATATAAACAATCAGAAAAGCTTACAAGTAGAGCTGGTAGCACTAGTTCCACCATGCCCACCAGAGTATGGTTTGAACTTAAAGATCTACAGCAATTCCAGCCCACCCCTTAACACTTGAGACATCAACCCCAAGTGGCTGGATATATTCGGTAATTTGTTACCTCTCAAAATAAAGCTCACACAAGTCTTAAAAGAAAGAAACCCAATATTAAGTGAATCTATTTGAAGCAATATCACCCAAACAGGCTTTCCATTCCATTTCTTTTAAAGACCCAATTTTCCCCTTCTTTAAACAAAGTGTATACTGTAAAGTCCTCTTTATCTTTTTACCCTAATCTTTTTGTACCTACTCACACCAAAACAGACAAACAAACAACATGGGGTCTTTCTTTTCCCAGTGATCAATAAAATGGAAACAAAACTATCAATTAAAACAACCTTCAAGCATCATGGTAAAACAAGCATATATGGGGTGCGTGAGCTAAACCTCTAATGCTCTCAGCCGACTCTGGTATTCGGGCACCAGTTGCTTCAGATATTGCACCTCCAAGTTCCGATTTTCAAGCTCTTTCTCACGTTCAAGTTGGGCTTCCTGTGCTTGCTTGAGATTATTAATTTGCATACGAGCTCCTTCAATCAGTCCCTGCAACTGTGAGAATTTTAAAACATCAGAAGAAATTAAACTATACCTTCTGCTAATATTGTTCAAATAATTTGTAGAGAAAAACACAGAATAAGATAGATCTCAAGCCTATAAATTATCCCATTAGAAAGTCCTTTGATGGACAGAAATTTCTTCCTATATATTAAGGATAGTCTCCATTTTATAAACTCCTTCCATCAAGGAATTTTCAATATCAAATCTCACTAAATACCTATCTGTAAAGAAATTCCTAATGGGGTGAGTCTTTATCTATTACTCACTCTAACTATTAAATATATATTTTTCTTTCAGGAATAAATAAAATACATTTCTCCTATCTACCAAAGTAAAGAAAAAGGAAGGGAAAGAACAATACATTTTCGCAATGAGAACCCACAGATTCAGCATTACTCCATGCTAGTTTACTATAGGTTGTGATGAAAGCCTCCAACAATCTTCTACTACGAGCTCTGGCCTGATGTTCATTCAAGGAATTCTGCATTTCTCTAACACAGTTCTCCACCCAAGGATCAACATCGAAATAATCCAAATCGTCCATGGGAGCGTTCTGGAACTTCTGTTAATGTAAGAAATATCAAGTTTAAACAATAAATGAGTAATCCAATGCCAATAACATTAAGAAAGAAAGAACTGAAGCAAGATTCAGCTACAAAAAATAAAGCAAATCAAACATGTAGAAACCCTGTAAGAGATTATCTAAAAGAAAACAAAACAAGTGTAGCATAATTGAAAAAAAATTGGAAAATAAGCTATCTTTATTCTACGTTTGTTTACGAAGAAAAAGAAAAGACGTTTAATTTCTAAACAATCTCTAATTTCTCATTTGGAACACACAAAAACTATCAAGAAAAACTCTTTTCTGTACAAATTTTAAGCCAATAAATAACAAGCTCTCTGCATTTCTTGGACGTTTCTAATCAAGTCAAGTTCAAGTAAACTACAAGAAATATTAAAATTAAAAAGAAAGAGAAAAAAAAGAAAGAAGCAGTCGATATGGTGCATAAAGAATTGTAATACTATGAACTTTAAAGAATTGTAATACTATGAAGAAAATCAATAAACACATGATTTTGACTGTGAAATTTAAAGAGTTGGAATCGTATGAGAGTACCCTTGAGAGAGAAGTTCGGTTTTGAAAGATTGAGATCTGGGAGCTAACAGCAAATCTGGTTTGAGAATTGAGAATTCTGAGTGCTCTTCGCAATGAGAGGAAAAAGGTGAAGAAGAGTGAGTCTTTATGAGAGAGGCTCTGACTCTTATAAACGGACTGACTTAAGTAGTTATTTTTAGTTAAGTTAGTTACTTCCCGCTCCTTTGGGTTTTGGCTTTTTTGTCAGCTGCGGTCAAACTGATCAACCAATGGAGAATTATTTTTATAATTGTTCTCACACTTTTTATAAGTTAGCACAATGTTCACAATTTCATTATGGACACTCCCACGTGGAAGGCACCAACGCAAGTCCCCCCTACCCATTTTTTCTTTCATAGAAAAAAAAAAATCCACATCTTTTATTGATGTCCACATTTATTTATTCTGATAGGTCCACATTTAAAAATTAAAACATGAAAATAGTGATAATGCATGTGTATGAAAGATGTACAATAAGGTGTGTTTAAGAATCAATGCCTTTAAAAGAATGGGTCCATCAATGAATTATTATCATATAGTGGGTCAATCAATAAGTTTAGAGTTAAAAAAAAAAAATTCACCGTTGAGAAGGCAAGTTGTTCTTTTAGGTAAAAAGGTAATATTAATAGTAAATCCAAATGAAAACGACTAAGAAATTACCAATCCAACCGCGGCTAAAAATGTTAAAAAAATTTTATTGTGTAGCATTACTTAGGTATGATTGATAGTTAGGATGTGTTTCTTTCACCCAAAAATATTTTCTTCTTAATTTCAAGTGTTTGCTGTGATGACATCTGCTTTATGATATTTACCAAATTTTGTATGTTTTAGATATAGCATGTCCCTTTTGTTGAAAATGTTGGTCAAACCTGAAAATTGTTGTTAATTGATTGTAAAATTTTGGGGCATTTTAGTCAAGGAACTCAATCCCATACAGTACTGGCCTTACTGAAGAAATATACTGTACTAGCCATTAAACCAGTACTAGTACACCTCCAAAACGTACTAGAAAATATACTGGATTTTACTGGCCTATTTCGGCTATACTAGCTCGTACCGATTGGTATTGGCATTTCGGCCAGTACAATAAAAAATATAAAAAATTGAAGAAAATTATTAAAAAACATTTTCTTTAATATAATATATTGGTTAATGTACTTAAGCTAATATGTAGGCTTATAAAATATGTAGATTTTAAATTTTATGTTGATAAACATAAAAATTAATAAATTAATGTTTACATAAATAATACATATAAACATATATATATATATATATATATATATATGTGTGTGTGTGTGTGTGTGTGTGTGTGTGTGTGTGTGTATGTATGTATAGAAATATATAAATAGCAGTAATCCTAAAACGGTATATCAGTATCAACGGGTACCAAAATATTTCGTTCTCCTAGCCAAACTGAAATAGCTTCCGGTACGAAATTGAGTCCCTTGATTTTAGAGGTAAAATGAATTAATCCTCTATCTTTAGGCAAACCAATTTACATCTCATACAAAACTCGACAGCCCTAACCTCTACCCCTCACTGTCAACATCTGATATTCTAACCCCAATCATTAGTCACCAAACTTGCCACCGATTGTTGATCTCACCCTAAAAACTAGTCTCTCTTTATCAATATTATTTTATTGTTTTTGGCTTTTGGGATGGAATTTGTTTATTATATATTTGTTCAGGAGTTGAGAAAATATGAGAAAGTAGTAAAAAATAAAATTTCTAGAGCATGTTCATGAACACAACCAAACATATGAAAGTATATTTTATTTTTAGGAAAATGTTTTCACTTGAAAACATTTTTTGATTAGAAAATATATTCAAGTGATACGAACGAAACCTTGCGCTTCATTTGTTTTGATGGAAAACATTATATGAAGATATTCTGTGTTTTCCCAGATTTGGTAGTAATAGAAAAATGGGTCAAGGGATGATTACTTTTTGGAGAGAAATTTAGAGCATTTGCATTAGTTTGTGCAAAAATTTATTTCTGTTTGTTTCAATGAAAAATATTATATGAAGACATTCTGTATTTTTCCATATTTGGCAGTATCATAAAAAATGGGTTAAGGGACTATTACTTTTTGATGAGAAATTTAGAGCATTTGCATAAGTTCGTGCAAAAATTTATGTCTATTTACTATAAGAACCAAATTTTTCTATTTTACACAATCACTTTTCAAAAACATCCACATCAAATTATCTATTATATATTCTATTTCACTTAAATAATCATGCTTCATTCTTTGTTTATTCTTATCTTCAGAGAGAGAGAGAGAGAGAGAGAGAGAGAGAGAGAGAGAGAGAGAGAGGAATTCAATGAGACAAGAGGTGAGTGATTTTTTTTTTTTTAAATGAGGACAAAATTGCAAAATGCCACTTTTGGGCAAACTAAGTAGCGTTTTTCCCTCTTTCTCAAACTAATTAGGGAAATGCCCCTTTTTTGAAACTCGATTTTCTCAAAATCAAGTTATAAAAAAAAAAATTCTCGAGCCCTATAGCGGCGTTTTTAAAGACCAATAGTGACGTTTTGTAACTCGACTTTCAATAAATCGAGTTATAGGCAATTTTTTTTTACCTATAACTCGATTTTATATAAATTAAGTAACAAAACGCTATAATAGGTCCTGAAAATGTCACTATAGGCTCCTTAAAAACGCCGCTATAGGGCCTAAATCGATTTTGAGAAACTCGATTTTCAAAAGAGGGGCATTTCCCTAATTAGTTTGAGAAAAAGGACAAAACGCTGCTTAGTTTACCCAAAAGGGGCATTTTGCAATTTTGTCATTTTAAATGATAGACAAAGCTATAGTAGCAATGTATATTTACACAGTTACTATAGCAATTTTGCAAATTTACACATTTTTAGCTTAATTGATGTAGGTGATTTTCATGCTTGAATATGTAAATTTAACACATTTTTCTATCATACACATATTGATGCAAATGCTCTAAGACCCTAGTTGGTTTTACTAAAGTTCCCAATTTCATTAAATTAACCAATTATGCAATGGTCCAAATTAACTCATGATGGTGGCAACCTTATTGCGAAGATAAAGTGTAGCAAAAAATAAATTTTGACACGGTGATATGGTTACAATGGGAAAAGCCTTACAGGAAAAACCCAATGGGTGATTTATAGCTTTCCAACAATTGAAAAATTCACTATAGTAAAATGGAAATATGACAATGGAAGAATATCACAAAAATTTACCTAAAACTTAATTCGTAGCAAGTTCACCTCTTCTATACTTCTTTAGGATGACTTAATAAGACTTTAAATATGTCCTAGAACTCTAGTTCAAGCATTCTTAGGTCTCTAGGTCATCATCAGTCATGACATGAGAAAACTAAAATCTCACATTTCAATCAATCGAGTGGTGCAAGCTTCTAGTCGAGATTTAATGAAGCATGACCAATTGAGTTGCAGTCAAGGCACTAGAAACTCTTCTCTTTGAGCATATTCTTGAGCCAATTATTGTGCCTCCAACGTAGATCTTCAAAATCTAAACGTAATTTAGACGCTAAAATTACAATTCAATTATATTGAAAATATGATTTTAGAAACGGTTTTGGCATCACAATATATATATATATATATATGACCCTAACACTTCTTTTTTCTTGTTATATGTTCAGTTGACAAAAATGTAATAATCAATAAAATGGTTAGGTTAATAGGTATCCTAAGGGCATTTTGTTAAAAGACAATTTTAGTAAAGCTTTTATATCACTTACATGAAAAATATAAAAAATTGTCAAAAAAAATCAGTTGTTTTTCTTTTCCTATAAAAAATATTTAAAAATATTTTCTAAACCAATGCCTTTAAGGACATTTATTAAGTTTTCACTTTTTTAAAAATATATATATTTGGTTGACTAATATATTGGAAATTTAAAATTTTCAAGATATCAATTCCCACATTTCTTGGGTTCTAAAATTGCACTTATTATAATTGTCACCCCTAAAACTAATAAAATTTTGAACCATTTTTTTATAGGAAATATTTCTCACCATTTTAGTATTTTAAAAGCCTAATTGTTATCATTAAAAAAAAAAAACCATTTTTTTGGTAAATAAAAAAAAAAATCATATTCTTAAGACCTACAAACATTGACATCTAAAAGCGGAGATTCACAAGTCAGGTGAAAGAAAATAATATTATTCTCCTAATATTGTATCATTATACAATTTGAGATTTAGTACTTGGTTGCTCAAATTGGTCAAGTAAGAAAAGAAAAAAAAAAATCAATAATCTTTTTATTGGGTCATCTCAAGACTAGTTAAAAATGCCTTTGTTTTTTATTGTCCTTTTTAGCTAGTTCATTTTCCCTAGTCCCTCAAACACTTTATGTATGAGAAGGTGTCAATTCAATAACAAGGCCCCTGGCCCCTAGCCCCTTTTTGCTAGTTAGTTTCATCCCAATTACTTAGTGTGTGCTTTGGTTCCCAAAATAAATTATAGATCTCTCCTTTTAATTTTTATAAGTATTGTACCATTCATATAAATGGTTAATTTTAAAAATATTTCCTTGGTCCATCAAACATTGTAATTTTTTCTTTGATATAAATAGATTAATCATTCTCTCTCTCTCTCTCTCTCTCTCTCTCTCTCTCTCTCTACACACACACACACGGATTATCATTAGTAAATTAATATGATAAATGCGTTGAGAAATGATAGCTCTTAAATATGAATATCCTACCATCCATTAATGATATTGATGCATAACAAAAGTGATATCAATAGCCTCACATTGTTGAAGCAATACTGCCAAGTATTTAGCCAAAGAAAATCCAGAACAGAGAGATATTTAAGCATCACTAATCCCTTTATCAAGGTATATTGCTACAGGTACTTTATTTGATCTCTGAACATATAAACCTACAAACAGCTATGATGTGTATCAATTTGAATATTGAAATTACTTACCAAAAAAAAAAAAAGAGATTCAATATTGAAATTGAGGACACAAACAGCAAAAAAAAAAAAGTAATCCTTAATGGCATGTTTGGATGTTTAAAAAAGGAGGAGGAGTAGAGTAGAGGGAGGGAGAGTAATGCAATTACCTTGTTTGGAAGTTTTTTAAAGAATGAGGGGGAGGGGTTTGGAGGAGTTTGGAGGGGTTTGGACTCCCTCTAGCCCCCCAATTTTAATTCCCCCAAATTGGAGAGATTTGGAGGGGGAGTAGAGTACATAAACTATTGACCAAATAAATTACCTAATTTACCCTTATTATATTAACAAAATTACACAAGGGGAAGGACTAATTACTCCTTTCCCCCTTACTAATTTTAAAAACATCCAAATAAGGTGGAGGTGAATCATTCTCCTTTACTCTCCTCCCCACTACTCCCCTTCCCTCTACTCCCCTCTACTCTCCTCCCTCTCTAAACTTCCAAACAAGCCATAAAGGTGCATTCAAATGAATCTAAAATGTGTCTTTCATCACTACCTACCGTTTGAATATAAAAGGGAAAAAACCCACCCAGACCAATGGGGACAGTACATACCAGTTGTAGTGCCTACAGATAAATTGCTCACATAGTAACATACTAATTATATACCTATTAGGCCAAATTAACGTATCCAAGATTCAACAGAAGACATCAGGGGCATAGGATCTCTGCCTTGGCTGAGCCTGTTGTAGTTTCCTTGCCAATTCATTATTCCTTGCCTAGTAGTGAATCATAAAACCAAACAATGGTCATCAGACTAGAGAAAATTTAGAAACAACAGTATACATATAGTTAATTAAATCATGGAATGTTTGTAAAGAAAACAATGATCCAATTCAAATGACTAAATGCACAGTTTTTATGATTAGCAAAATTAATTAAATGCAACAAACATATATAGTCACGAAACACTCTGCTGCTGACATGGTAAACATGGCTGAAATTATGTCCAAACATAAGATCATATACTCTTGAGTCAAGAAATTATGGGGTTTGTGAGCTATACCTCTAATGTTCTCAGCTGATTCTTGTACTGGGACACCCGTTGTTGCTCATGTCCATATGCTTCCCGAAAAAGTGCTTCCCTTTGCTGTGAAAATTTTAAACAGCTAAATAAATTAAACCATATATAACTTATCCAGTTTTTCCTTGCAATAGATTAGCGACCCCAAGGCTATACCTCTAATCTTCTCAGCCGATCCTGGTAACAAGGCTCCAGTTGTTGTTCACGTCGTTGGTAACGGGACTCAAGTTGTTGCTCACGTTGTTGTGCTTCCGGAAAAAGTGCTTCTGTTTCCTGTGAAAATTTAACAACAGCTGAAAAAAATTAAACCATACCTCCTGCTAAGTGCTAATGTTATTCAAATAATCCTTAATGCGAAGCACAAAATAAGATAATAAGATAGATCTCTTCAAGACTATAACTTATCCCTTTAGAAAACATTTTGATGTACACAAGTTTCTTCCTTAAGATTTCCCAAAAAAAAAAAAAAACTTCCTATAGTTTAGCGGCCGGGTAGTTTCATTTTTAATAACTCCTCTATTCATAAAAAATTTCATAATAGGATGAGTTTTTATAATTCATTCTAATTATTAATAAATAAAATAAATCTAAATATATATATAATAATAATAAAATAATAACTAGAATAAACTGTATATATGTGGGTCACATATTTATCTAATGGAGATAATCTTATATCAAGATTAAATGTTTTAGAATTGTGAAATTCACAATAAATAAACAAAACCTCAAAAGGAAACAAATCATTCTTGGTAAAATAAGAATTTACGACTTCATTGCAATTTAATATACAAACTTTCAATTGTTACATTTGAACTCCTAAAATTTGGAAGATAGTATTGAATATTTATTCTCCTAATATTGAATCATTATACAATTTGAGAAGAGGATAGAAAATAGGCTGAAATTCTGTCCAAATATAGGATAATATACAGAGGGGTCAGTATTGGGGCAACAGTTTTAGTTGCCTCAAATGTTGCGAGTTCTGTTCTTCAGACTCTCTCTTCTGATCTTCATACTTTTTCTCACGTTCACGTTGACGCTCATTTCCGGCCTCTATTTCTTGCTTGAGAGTAAATAATTTACGTTCATCTTCTTCAACCATTTCCCGCAGCTGTGATAATTTTAAAACAGTTGAAGAAATTAAACTATACCTACTGCTAATGTTGTTCAAATGCTTTGTAGAGAAAATCACATAATAAGGTAGAACTTCAAGCTATATTATAATTTATGCCATTAGAAAACTCTTTGGACAGAGAAGTTTCTTCAAATATATTAGGGGCCCCATTGAAATATAAGGGTAGTCTCCTTTTTATAATACCTTCCATCAACATTTTTTCATTAACAAGTCTCACTAAATACCTATTCACAAAGAAATTTCTAATAGGATGAGTCTTTATAGTGAATTGTGAAATGGCTGGGAGGTGAATTGTAATATCTCTCATCTACCAAAGTAAAGAAAATGGAAAGGAAAGGAAAAACAATAAAGGAGAGTTATAATACATACATTGTTAACCATAGCTCTTGCACGTTCGTTGGAGGTGATGGATATCACCACATTCTCCAACAAACTTGTGCAACGATTTCTGGCATCATCTTCATACGAAGCATTCCTAAATTCTTCAACACAGAGCTCCACCCAATGATCAACAACTTCCATAGGAACGCCCCGTAACTTCTGCTTATGTAAGAAATATGAAGTTGAAATCAAAAGCTGCTTTTAAGCAATAAATGAGTAATCTATCCAATGCCAGGTAACAATAAGAAATAAAGAACTGAAGGAAAATTCAAATCTAAAACAATAAAGCAAATCAAAACCAAGTACCTATTTGTCAACAAGAAGAAGTACAAATTATCAAGAAAAACTCTTATGAATACAAATTTTTAAGCCAATAAATAACAAGTTCTCAGCTTTTCTTGGATGTTTTTAATGAAGTGAAGATCAAGTAAGCTACAAGAAAATTGAAAAGAAAAAACCAGTCGATAAAGCGCAAAAAGAATTGCCTTTTTGTTTGTAATTGGCGCATGACTTCTACTTAAGAATCAGCAAAAAGAACCCCATGATTTAGATTGTGAAAATATTTTATGTTCCAAACAAATATTAGGAACAAAGAAAATCAACCAAAAACACAAATACAATAAGAATTACGTGGTTCAGCAAGCCAATGTTCACGGACGACGATGAATAAATTTTACTATTTTCAAATTTGGGTAGAGACACTGTTACAAAACTAAATTCCAAATACACCCAAATAACTCTCCAAATAAGAATGAATTGTCGCAGAGGAGTACAAACCAAAGAAAGAACTACCAAACAAATCTGCAAAGAACTCAAAAGCTAACATTAGCTAAAGTAATCTCTTAAATACCAATGATTGGTACATCACAAAAGAGAACCTCTTATACCAACAAAGTGCTGTACTTAACCAATATTATCTTACAAAGTGATGTACTTCCAATATCATCTTTAAATACAAAAGCTAACAGTAGCTAAAGAAATCTCTTAAATACAAAGTGCTGTACTTACCAATAACATCTTTATGGTTGTTACCACACACACAAAGTCTCTATTATTGTTTCCCCCAAACACCCCTCACAAGATCTCTGTAGCTTGATCACACAAAAGATCTCTATAGCTCTATTTGTAGCGGCAGAAAACCACAGCACTTGATATATTTATATATAAAAGTGTTAGTGTCCAAAACCAAGTAGGATTATTGTACACAGAGTTCTAATAGTAATCTAATTCAAGGGAGTCGTATAATTCAAGGACAGAGTTCTAATAGTAATCTAATTCAAGGGAGCCAGAGCCGAAGGTTGGGGGGGGGGGGGGGGGGGGGGGGGCAAAGTTTGGACATTAAAAAAAATTATAATAAAAAATTTCAATATTTTGGTCATTAAGAGAGAGAATTTAGGCTAATTTTGATATTGAGAATCCAAAAAGTGCAGTACCAGAACGTGATTTGTGTTAAAATTAAAAAGCTTGTTTTTAATTGCTTTTACTTTTTTTCATTCAAGTGCTCTGTTCCTTGTATATATAAGCAGAGCTGCACTTTCCTTATTCAGTTAATGAGAAATTTCTCTCTCATCTTCATCTCTAAGTTTATCTTCTCATATGAGATAACAAACAACATATATATGGGGTGTTGTGAGGGACCTGGTTGTAACATAGCTCCGAAATTAAATTTTTTTTTTTTGGGGGCTAATTGAACATTAACATTAAATATACCTATACCTGTACATTAACATTAAAAAAATTTCCCCAAAAGCCAGGGGCCATGGCTATGAAGCATGGGTGCATTTTCGAATTCGGGTGCAGGTGCGGGACTGGGCAAATTTTAAAAAAGTAGGGTGCGGGTGCAGCGATTAAAAAATTATTAAAAATTATATAGTGAATCTAATATTTTTTATATTAAAAAATTCAAATAAAGGGTAGAATTTATTATTAAAAAATAATTATTTATGATTTGTTTTTAATAAAATCAATATTTTTGGTAATTGTAAACAAAAAACCAGATTTTAAGAAGGTTGCTTTACTCATTTTCCAATTCCCAAGCCCACCCACATGAAATAATTGACTTTCCCACTACTTAATTTATATTCTTTTGTTAGATACCTTTACTCTTCTTCCATCCATTTTTTTGTGTCTTCTCATCTTCTTCTTCCTTCTCTTTTTTTTTTTTTTTTCCTCTCACAAGGCCACATGAAGCAGAAGAATGGCAACCACTGCCCATTTCGGCCAGTTTCGACAGCTGTTTCGAGCAGAATTGGCCGTATCGGTCTGTTTCAGTTGCCGTTTCGGCTGGAATCGGTTGTATCGGCATGTTTTGGTGGCCATTTCGGCTGTATCGGTTCCCGTTTCTGTCGGAATCGGCCCGAATTGGCACAAATCACAAAAAAAAGAAAAAAAGAAAAAGAAAAAGGGAGAGTCGAAGCGTCGGACTCCGGTATGGCGACCTTGGAGCCGCTTAGGTGCTTTCTAGGGCCATGGCCCCCAGTCAAAGATTAGCTCCATCCTTGGTTGTGGTAGTAGTTTTTTAGATAGAAACAGTAACTTATTTGTTCTTATCAACTTTTATTTCTACTGCTTTATCAATTTTTTGGATAGAGTCCACATAGACCAAAGAGTAATTATTGATATCAACTTTACTTTCTTTTATTTTTATTTTTACACCTTCTCTTATTTTACTTATTTTACTATGTGCTAAAACACGGCTATTTGGATCACAATAGAACAATTGACATGTATTTGGACTCTACTGGCACTGGGTTGAAATAAACTCTATCCCATCCTAGAGAATATAAGGGTTTCATTTTTTTTTGTTGTTGATAATAATAATTGTTTTACTTTTATGTATTGAAACTAGTCGCTGACCCACTTGATGTGTGGGAATAAATAATTATTTTTTATTGTAATATAATGTATAATTCATTCTCTAAATTTTTTTGAAGACAATTTGTTCTCCCTCAAAATTAAACAATTTCTATTCAGTCCAATTAGGTCTACTTCTGTTTCATTCAATCCAATTTGGTCCAATTAGGTCTACTTCAATCCAATTTGGTCTACTCAATCCAATTTAGTTCACTTAATCAGTTTCAATCCCCTTTAGTCTATTTTAAACTAATTGAGCCTAAAATCCATTCTTTTTGTAGGTTTTCTTTTTAAGTTTAGCTCTAAAATTCATTTCTTTTCTTAACTTTAGGGATGAAAAGTATGAAATTTTATTATATTTAGGCTAAATTCTTTAGTTTTGAGTTAAAAAATAAAAATAAAATAGACATTAGAAATTAGAAATATGAGCCTAAAAATGAAATAAAAATGATAAATATTCAAAAGTCTTATTAGATCTACATTAGTTCTATTCGGTCCATTATGTCCTCTTTTGTCCAATCTGGTCCTATTTAGTCCATTATGTCCACTTAAGTTCTATGCAGTCCATTCGGTCTTATTCAGTCCAATTTGGTCTATTCAGTCCACATTGGCTCTATTTAGTCCATATTTGTCCTATTTGATCCATTTTGTCCACTTTGGTCCTATTCAATCCATTTTGTCTACTTTGGTTCTATTTAGTCCTATTCAGTCCACATTGATCCTATTCAGTCCATTCTATACACTTTGATCCACTTCAGTTCTATTCGGACCACTTTGGTCCTATTTGGTCCATTTTGGTTTTATTCGGTCCATTTTGTCAACTTTGGTTCTATTCAGTCTACATTAGTCCTATTTGGTCTTCTTCCGTCAGGCCTGTCAATTTCGGTCCAATTTAGTCCAATGTGGTCATTTATGGTCCATTCTGTTCACTCCAGTCCATTCGTTTGGTCCTAGTTGGTCTACCTTTTCCTATCCAGTCCATTTGGTCCAATTCTATCCATTTTGTTTCTTTTGGTCCAATTTAGTCCATTCAGACTACTTCAGTTCATTTTGGTCCAATTTGATCTATTTTGTGCACTTACATAATGGAAAGAGACATGTTTAGATTGAAAGCACCTAATCTAAATCCAAATTTACTAATATATATATATATATATATCAAACTCAAAATATCTGAACTCTTAAGCATAACATTTGTTTTTGCGACGCTTTTATTGAGTTACAGTAATGTAGCATTTCAATTCACTTTGGTACGGTGAAATATAAGTTTTAGCCTTTTTAATTATAAAAGTTATAAATATACACATATAATCTATAGAGTCGTTATTTATTTGTTTTAACGATGTTATTTTCAAATAAATTACATGAGGTTAATTATACATTTAAGCAAAATATTTTTATAAATATTTTAAAAAATGCGAACCCCACATTGTGTCACAAAATATAACTTAAAACAGCAACAACAACAACAACGCATTTTCAAACCAAACACTCATTTGTGTGTTTTTAGTATTGAAAAAAATGTTCTGTAGTGACCCAAAAAGGGGTGTCTTGCATTTCATGGAATCTCACATCACCTAGGGAAGCACATGAGAATGTGTTTATAAGGAATGACCTCCTTTCAATGTGTAAAGGCCTTTTCCCCAGCGCAACCTAGGGAAGAATAAAACCGTGAGGGGTATGGGTCCCAAAGCGGACAATATCTACACAGTTGGGGTGGGGTCGTTATAGATGGTATCAGAGTCATGCCCTAGCCGAAAGTGTGGGCCCCACACGCGAGGATGCGTGTGCCCGTAACGGGGGTGGATTGTAGTGATCCAAAAAGGGGGATCTTGCATTCCATGAAATCCCACATCGCCTAGGGAAGCACATGAAAATGTGTTTATAAGGAATGACCTTCATTCAATGTGTAGAGGCCTTTTTCCCAGCGCAACCTGGGAAAGAACAAAACTGTGAGGGGTATGGGTCTCAAAGCGGACAATATCTACACAGTTGGGATGGGGTCGTTACAGATGGTATCAGAGCCATGCCCTAGCCGGAATTGTGGGTCCCACATGCAAGGACGCGTGGTGGGCATATGGGAATGTGTTTATAAGAAATGACCTCCTTTCAATGTGTAGAGGCTTTTTCTCCCACTGCTGTGTGCTTTGGGAGAGAACAAAACCGTGAGGGGTATGAGTCCCAAAGTGGACAATATCTACACAGTTGGGGGGATTGTTACATGTTCTCTATCTAAACATGGTGCTAAACACACTTTTTTATATTAGGAATACTCTAAATACAGTTTTTTTTTTTAGCACACTTCTTAAAAATAGTTTTTTGATTATTTTGAAAACAAAAATACTAATCCCTTACCAAATGGACCCTAATCTCTTCTTTTAACTTTTTCTTTTTTTAACCATTTCTTGTTCCATCACACATTGTAATTTTTTAAATTGACATAAATAGAATATTCATTTCTAAATTGATATGATATTATCACTGAGGCATGAGAGCTTTTTTAATACGAAATCCCGCTTCCTTTGTAACATGGAAGTAGATGTCATTTTACCAATATCTGTTACAACAACATACTATCACTTGGGTATATTTTGGGGAACACTTAATATGCATGGTGAACAAAATCAAGACATTAGTGGAGGATCACCCATGACGGTCAAACTTTTTGGGAGGAAGCAGGAGAGAGGAGCAAAGCAAAAGCAGACAAAAAACAGTCTAAATGTACAACAAAATTTACAACTGTTGAACAGTTGAAACGATAGCTTATATATTGTCTGTAGCACATATTTAAGCAATATTCCAAGTGTTCAGCCAAATAAAATCAGGAGGAGAAAGATATTTAAGCATACAAATGAAACTAAATGCTTTATTTGAAATTACTTTATTAATTGATCTCTCAAGTCTCAACACATAAACCTACAAACACTACGTAGTATATGTATCAATTTTAATATTGAAATTACTTACCAAAGTCCAAAACTATAAAAGTTCTTCTCAAAAAAAAAAAAAACTATAAAAGTTCAATATTGAATTCGAAGATTCAAACAGTAAAGAGAAGCAATCCTTAAAGGTTTATTCAAATGAAACTAAACCAACTGGGACAGCAGACACCATTTGTAGTGCCTACAGATAAATAGCACTACCTTTTCCACAGCAGATGAAAGCACTCACATACTAACCACCCACTAGGCCATATTAACATATCCAAGAATCAATAAAAGTCATCATCTCGATACATGGAAGTGAATTATTGCCTTGGGAAGTACATTCTTTGCTGAGCCAGTTTTAGTTGTGTTGTCAGTTCATTATTTTCCACCTGGTAGTACATCATAAAACCAAACAATAGTCATCAGACTAGAGAAAATTTGAAAAACAACACGAACAAAGTGCAGGGTTCCAAATCAAAATGAATGAAGTGCACAAATTTTATGAACATTTTCTTTCAAATGCAAAACAGCATATATAGCCATGGAAAACCCTGCTGCTGACATGGAAAACAGGTCGAAAATTCTGTCCAAACATAAAAAGTCAAGAAATTATGGGGTCTGTGAGCTTAACCCGAAGTGCACGCAGCCAATCCTCGTACTGGGACACCACTTGCCTCTGACGTTGCAAGTCCAAGTTCAGATGTTCTTCATACTCATTCAGATGTACATTTTTTGCATCCACTTCTCGCTGGAGAGCAAGAGCTTCATGATCATATCGGTGATAATTCTCATCCAATTGCATCTGTGAAAATTTTAAAACAGCAGAAGAAATTAAACTATATATCTCCTGCTAATGTTGCACAAATAATTTGCGGAGAAAATTACAGAATAAAATACAGAGCTCTTCAAGCCTATAGCTTAAATCCTTTGATGGACAGAAGTTTCTTCCGACATATTAGGGGCCATTGAAATTTAAGTGTAGTCTCCTTTTTATAAACTACTCCTTCCATCAAGGAATTTTCATTAACAAGTCTCACTATATACCTATTCACAAAGAAATTCCTAATTGGATGAGTTTTTATCTATTTCTCACTCTAATTATAATAAAATAAATCTCTTTTTTTTTTTTTTTTTCAGGAATGAATATGATAAATCTAAGTCTAAATGTACCCTATATATATGTGGGTCACATCACATTTTCCTAAAATAGGGAAATTCACAATAAGTAAACAAAGCCATAAAAAGAAACAAGCCAATATTAGAATTAAAGGAAAAATGAAAATTTCTCACTTTTAATCCACAAACTATCAATTGCTACATTTATAACCTATGAAGTTTGGACTGGAATGAAATTAGTAGGGTTACTCTAACATCTACATTTTAATCAAAACTTTAAATGGTCAAATGTAATAATAAAAAATTTGTTATAAGAGGAAAGGAAAGGAAAGAACAATACATCTTTGGCTAACTGAAGATGACTTTTCTCGACGGTGTCTGCATTTGTTTTGATCTCGTTCATGAGAGTCTTGAACAATCTTGTACCATTAACTCTGGCATCACGTTCAGAGTGAGCATTCCATATCTCTCTAACAGAGCAGTCCACCCAATAATCAAGAGCTTTCATTGGAGCGTTCTGTAACCTCTCACTCATGATAGTTTCTTTTTCTTTCTTCAGCTGCCTTCTCGAAAACCAAACAAGAAGTCAAAATTTTAAGCCAATAAATAACATGTACTCAGGTTTTCTTGGACGTTTCTAATAAAATCAAGATTAAATAAGCTACAAGAAAATTATAAAGAAAAAAAGCAATTGATATATATTTTTTTAAGAGAATTTCAACTAACAGCGTCCGCTTTTAACAATAGCTTTTTATCATCAGACCAAGACACCAATTGATTTTTGGAGTAGACAAGGATTAACTCCAAATCACTTATTCAATAAGGAAAAAAAATAAAAAAGCATTAAAGCAGTTGATATAGTGCAAAAAGATTTGCATTCTTTATAATTGGTGGGTGACTTCTACTTGTGAATATAAAATATGCAATTGCTATAAGAGAATCAACAAAAAGTACCCACATGATTACAATATTGAATTAATACTCAAAGAGTTGGAGAGAAATTTTAATCAAACAAGTAAGGAAGAGAGAATGAAGAAAATGAGAATACCTTGAGAGAGAAGTTTGGTTTTGAGAGATTAAGATCTGAGTGCTAACAGTGACTCTGGTTTGAGAATTGAGAAATTTGAGAGCTCTTCGTTTGAGTAGCGGAATAGAGGAAAAAGGTGAAGAAAAGTGTGTCTACACTACAATGCTATAGGCTCTTATAAACCAATTTTTATATGCTGTACCCGGCACTGTACCCGGCTATATGCCGGGTACAGCATATAACACCTCCTTATAAACGGTCTGATCAGTAAATTAGTTAAGTCAGTTATTTTCCGCTCCTTTGGGTTTTGGCTATTTTTTTTTCAGCTTCGGTCAGAGTAAATTAACGGATTGTTCTAGTACAGTGGATTGTGGGTCTTGGTTGGTAGATAAAATGAAAAGGTGAAAAAAAAAAAAAAAAAAAAAAGATAATCACCAATGCTAGGACTAGTTCCCAACAAAATTAGCAATTTTTTTTTCACTTGTTGGGGCAGACAAATTGTGATTTCAAAAATGTTACTTTCACATGGGTTATCATTGAAATAATTTTTATTGTAATTCAACCATAAACTGTCCACTTAATAGTTGTAAAATTGTAAAATTGGGCTTATAGTTATTGAAAGACAACAATTTTACATATCATATACTATTTGATATGAAGGATATAATAATAATAATTCAAAAGCTCCAAACATATTTAGAGCCTTAGGCTTTAACTCCTAATAGGAAAATGATATGTACCCTTAAAAAATGGGTCAATCAAAGGATTATTATCAATGGGTCTATCAATAAGTCTAGTGTAAAAAAAGAAAAGTCATATTGGTCGAAATGACAAGTTATTCTTTTGTAGGTAAAAAAATCGTGTTAATGGTAAATCCAAATGATAATCAGAAAAAATTATCAATTCAACTATTCTTAAAAAATAATTTTGTAGAGTTATTTAGGTATGATTTGTAGTTATGCTATGTTTGTTTTACCTAAAAATCATTTTCAAAAAATCATTTTTCCAATTTCAAGTGTTTGGTGCCATTGAAAATTTTGTTAAATGAAATTTGGGGTATTGTGGTATAAAATGATTTACACCTCTATATTCAAGCAAAAAAATTTACACATCACACAACTCATCAACTCCAACCTCCATCCCACGTCACCACTCGTCTATCTCATCATCAACACTGATTCTTGATTCTCTCTCTCTACTTACATAATTTTTTTGTACTTTTTGGGTTGGAAATTGTTTACATTTTTTTGGGAGCAGACAAAATGTGGGAAAGTAGTAAAAAATATGTTTTCTAAAACACTTTTAGGGACACATATTTAAGCAATATTAATTGTCAAGTATTCAGCCAAAGAAATCTTTATCAAGGTATATTTCTATAATTACTTTATTTGATCTTGAAGTCTGAACACATAAACCTCCTTAACCATTGCGACTATAAAAAGATTCTATTAACAGAAAGAACCAAACATTACTGGAAAACACCTAGTCTGGGAGAGCTGAGATGGTCACGGGCCCCCATGAGACAAAGAGAGTACTAGTAAGCTAGATTATGGGCCCAAGGCTTAAACTATCCGTTTAATAAAGCAGTGGCCCAACAAGTAAACTTAGGCAGTACAAACTTAATATTCCAAATCAATATTTTCCATCCCCTAAACAAAGTGGCTAAATCACTTTTTCAGGTTAAGAATTTATTCTTTTTCACAAGGAAAAATCAAGGTTTAAATCCTCCCTCCCCTATTGAATTGTCAAAAATTAAAATTAAAAAAAATGAAAATAACATCGTCAGACTTGACTAACAATTTCAAGCCTAGGATCTCCACTCCAAATCTTATATTATTTATGTCAGTTTGCTCATTTTTGTTTTAGTCAATAATGCTTCTTTTTCGTCATAGCTTCCCCTTCAACCCATTTTAGCAGTAGTCAAAACCATAACTACAAGAATTTTGAAAAAAAAAAAAAAAACAAACAAACAAACAAAAAAATGCCTCATACCCATTGGTAAGTACACTCATACACTAATTGTTCTCACTAGCTGCATCGATGCAATGGCCAGTTCATATTTTTAAGTACTCATTGATCATTATAATAAGCGCACGCGCGCGCACACACACAAATTTAAAAAAAAAAAAAAAAAAAAAAACCTTCATCAAATGACTAGCACCCATAGCTCCCCCCCCCCCCCCCCCCCACCCCAACAAAAAAAAAAAAAAAAACCTTCACCAAATGACTAGCACCCACAGCTCAATGAAATGATTAATTGCTAAATCATTGAGGCATTAGCCTAAGAGCCTGTGATCAACAAGAGCTAGATAATATCCATTCAAGCAAATTAAGCAATAGTAGAGAAAATGTGTCAAGAATGTAAAGGGCCTGCAATTTGCCATATAACCTTGAATTTGATTAAATTAAAAGATCTTCAAACAACACAGTTAATTCAAAGAATTTTATCATTTCCCGGTAAAAAGTTTGGGAAAAGATGAAAATGAACTATATACAAAACCCTATAAAATTACATAATTTACATTCACGAAATCAAACCATATCAACCAAGATGAATGGCAGAGAAGACACCATTGGCCACCTCCATGAAATGATGCACAACCATGACCGTCGACGCCGGAACACTCATCGTGATGAGTGCAAGCATCCCAAGAGCCAAGCAAGGCCTTGTGTTCATCAAATGTGATTGCAATAACCCCACTAGTGTACAAATATATTCATCATAACATGTGTAATACTGCTTCTCCCACTCCATCCAATCCTCTGGAGGTTCATAGTTCCTTTCAATCATCTTCATCTCATGTATGCGTTTCCTCAAAATGATCATACTTTCATCGACCAAGCATCCTCCATTATAATCTGCAGGCTCGTACGAGTCTCTTCTAGCAGCAAAAACCATGGCTAAACTTGATCTTCTCCCATGCAAGAATCTCACACTCTTACATTCTGATTTGCTAAAGGGAATTGGCTGAATAGGAAGTATTGAGGAAAGTAAAGAAGTAGTTTCCATTGCTAAACAAAAGTGAATGATATCAAAGTGGAAAGATGGATGAGGAAGAGGGACTCTGTTTTTCAGATTTATAGATAAGAATTTCAAGATCTTAGCATTGCAAAACTTTGATGGGTACTCGACACGTGTCCTTTCAACGCCGCCCTTTTAATATTATTTATATTTATTATTATAATTATTACTACTCAATAATATTTTTGGAGCCAGGTGCTGGTTTTCCATTGGCCCTTTGTGCCTTGGAAAGCTGGCTAGCAACAGGGTCGGCGTTTATATGTTATTTAATTGACTAAAACATTATAATAAAAGGAAGACCGAACCGTTTATCAACTAAAACATTATAATAAAAGGAAGACTGAATCGTTATAACTAAGTTGAGTTATTAATCCATATTTGTTGTAGTCTCTGCGTGTGTCTAACATTAATATATGCCACTATTATGCCACTTTACATGGAGATGACATGTGGATGTGGGTACCATATACAATAAGAAAGTGACAATAATGAATCATTAGCACTACCAAATTGATAAAGTTCAAAGTACATGTGAATCAACTTCCTCCCCCGCGCCGCCCCCTCCGGGAGTTGAAAGGACAAAAAGTTTATTGGTAGAGTTCACTTTGATTCCCCTTGAATCTTAAAATTCATTAAGAAAAACCCCAATATATATATATATATATATAAAATAAAAAATCAGTTAATTCAAAGAACCAAAAAATAATAGCACTCGCTCATTGTTTGGGCTAATAACTCTCCCCATTTTCCCTTTTTGTATAAAAAGTTCATTCAGAAACCAAAATAAACTATATTAGGAAAAGGAAAAACAAAAGTTCCCTTGTAAGATCTTTTTCTTTGTCAAGATCTTTTTGTATTTTGAATCTTTGATTACACGTGAAATAGCTAGTAGACTGATAAAAAGCCTCTCTTCTCTCTGGTAAAGGAGTGCTTGCTTAGCTTTTAGTAAACATGGCAAAATGAGCAGGTCAGGTCAGGTCAATCGAGTTGCGGGTCAAGGCGGGTCACAAGTCAAAACGGGTCATTTTAAGCGAGTCAAAACGGGGTCAGGTCGGGTTAACCCGTATTTTTCACATGAATTTTTTTTTTAATTTTTTTTTTTTTTTATAAAAAAACAACATGTATTTGTCATTTGAAAAGTTATGCAACAAATTACTTGATGTAAAATGCATTATTTTAAATTCATCACTTATATTAAGAATAAACTCAGTTAAACTTATTAATACTTATTCAATAATTTTAAAATTATACAAATCCTAACATTGCTATCTAAAACAAAATAATACAAAGATAAGTAAAACAAATACATAAGTTTTATTTCTACATAATATCAACATTCTAAAATATAAAACAAAATTATAAATGACTTATTTGATAACTCATTTGATAAAAGATAAAAACATATAAGAAATTTATAATCTTGAAAATTAATTTTATAATCTATTATCAATTGTGGTTGGCATTCTATTTCAATTGAGATATACATTAAAGTTTGATTGCTTACTTATTTATACATGGACTATTTTATGAATATCATATCATTATTAAGCAACACACACTCTAGAAAATGTCATAATTTATTTTGAAAAGCCGTTTATTTTGGGCATAAACTGTTAAAAAAAAGGTCTAAGCATTCATAATTTATGCTAATTTGATACTTTGGCTTCACTATTTTCACACTTATGAATATTTCTCACACATGTCTACAATTTTAAATTTATGTTCTTAACTCTACTATAACCAGATTATTTTGGCATGTACTTTACCATTTGATATCTAAAATCTTTACTCATTACAGAATGCTCAACCATTTATCTTTCAATTAATTTGCATGTAGTTATGTAAATGTATCAATTGTTTCCTTAAAGCTCACAATAAACAATTAAACCAATATTGTCTTAATTTTACTATTTTTTTTAATCCAAAAAAAAAAGTTTTAAAAAAATGGTTTGGGTTCGGTTAGGCTCGCGAGTCGGGTCGGGTCAGGTTGGGATGACTTGCAAAAAAACATGGGTTGGGTCACAAGTCAACCCGTATTTGCTTCGGGTCAAAAAATCGGGTTTGGGTCATGTATTTTTCTAGTCAGGTCAGAAAATTCTGACTCGTTTTGCCATGTCTAGCTTTTACCTATGGGTGTGCATGAGTTTGATTGGGTTGGGTTAAGGGAATTTTTTGACCCAACTCACCATAGTGGGTCAAAAAAAATTCAACCCATCACATCAGTTCAACCCAACCCACATGGGTTGGGTTGAGTTGGGTTGAACTCATGGGTTGGACAATTTTTTTTATTACTATTATTATTATTAAATTGAGCAAAAAAAAAAAATATCACACTTGCGGCCACTTGAGTTGATAAACAAAACATAAACGAATTAGAATCATAATTCACTTATAAACAAAATATACATAAGTTCCTAACTTAGTTATAAACAAAATATATCTAAAATTTTAAAATTTTTTTATTAATTATATAATATATTTAACTATATATTAAAAGAACTAATAGGATTTTATATTATATATGATAGTAGGAAAAGAGGAAGTGCTCTACAGTTGGTTTTTTTTTTTTTTTAATTTTTAAATATATAATACATTTTAAATATGTGGGGCCAGAAAATCGAGTAGCCAAGGCCTACTTCAATCCAGGCCCAGATGGCCCACGCCGAGGACGCACGATGGGTCCAAGGATGACCCTATCCTCGGTCGTCTGAGACCTCAATACGAAGAAGGGGCAAGCCCTGGGCGAACCGTCACCTTGGCATTGAATACGTTCACCTAACCCCTCTGACCGCATTAATGGGGATGTAACCCCTTGCCAGGGCGACATCGATCAGGGTGAACCACTTGAGCACGGATATGACCTTTGATGGGATAGGTCGTCAGGAGAAATGCCAATAGATGATCAACAGGAGGAAGAAGATGAGCATATATAAGAAATGTGAGCAAAATGTATGGGGGGTCTTCTTTTGAAGGGGGAGAAAAGCCTCCTCGGCCATGGGCCGAGGAGCATCCCCCAGTTGTAAACGGTTCTAAGTATTTTTTCAATAAAAGAGAAAGGAGTTCATGCTTCGTAAACGCCGGCCAGTGCCTAAACCTTCGATCCACTCTCTACAAATTCATTATTCTGGGTTCGTTGGGCCTTTAACCCATATCCTTTGGGCTTAGGCAACAAAAACAGACCCCACAATTAGCGCCGTCTGTGAGAAGGATTAGCGCTCTGGCCGGCGCAACAGGCGATGGTTCTAAGTAGTCGTTCTATGAAAGATTGGTGATGGTGCAAAAAAAAAAAAAAAAACTGTAGAAAGATAAAAGTTCAAGACAGAAGATTCAATAGCAAAGAAAGGAAGCTCGATATTATTTCATAAAAAGAAAAGTACAGAATACAATCAGAGGCTCAGGCAAGCGTGTTTTAAAACTATTCCTACAAGCTAGTCCTACAATCAGAGGCCCAGGCGGACCCGTCCTAAAACTAGCTAGAGGGAAGTGTCAACCCGTACCCTTACTGGCATTAAGAGAATGGGAGAACTTGACAGTAAGGGGGCGGAAGGGGGCTGAGGCTGGCTTGCTTCAAGGCCACCAACAACTCCTTTCTCGGAGCGGCGGAGCTTGAACAAAGCGAGGAGCAGATGCAGGGGCTCCGGGACACCCTCTCCCGTGATGTTCCCTTGATTTTCTCCAATCCCCACGAGTGTTGGCCGTGGGAGACGGCAACACTCGAGCACCGCCCATGACATGAGTTCGCACGTCTCCTCCGTCGGGGGTGCGCTCCGAGGAGAGACATTAGGTACTTCAACAACATCCCTCCGGGCCACCGTGCATGGCGCCATCGGGGTTACGCCTAGACTCTGTCGCACCGGAAGCCCAGTGGGGGCTGCGGCCACAACGGCTTTTGGCACGGATGTCCTCACACCCGCCCAAAGCCGCCCCATATCTACTAACTCCGGTCACAATTCTGGCGGGGTTATTAAAGGGAATTGGGGAGCTGAAATGGTGTGTTCTTTCTGTTTGTGTTGGGAGATTCATGGAGTATGGAGAAACCATCCCCCCGGAAAGCCTTATATAGAGGATGAGGGTTGGTGAGAATTAATTCACGCAGAATTCGAAAAGAGAGTTACCAACGGGGCTAATAATGAAGCTACCAAATTCCAAGGGGGCCGTAGACCGTTGGACTTGTGTTAATTCACGAGGACATTAATGAAGGCGCGTCTCGCGCACCAAAGCATCAAGCGCGGAACACGAACGGTCAAGGGACGCTTCATAAATAAAAAAGATGGGGGCTCGAATTGGAGGCGAGATCAACGCCACGTGTAAGATCATAGTCCGACCCAAGGAGGAATTGTCTCCAGTAAAGCGGTCCGAGGACAAACCCCTACTTACAGAGAAATGAAAGCGTTAGACAAAACCAAGGCACTGCATGGTCCTCGGACTCAGGCCTATGGGGAAACTACTCGCTCCCCTACACCTGGGTACTAGACAGAACCAAGGTATTGCATGGTCCTCGGACTCAAACCTATGGGGAAACTAGATACTTACAGAGAAATGAAAGCGTTAGACAGAACCAAGGCCCTGCATGGTCCTCGGACTCAGGCCTATGGGGAAACTACTCGCTCCCCTACACTTGGGTACTAGACAGAACTAAGCTATTGCATGGTCCTCGGACTCAAACCTATGGGGAAACTAGATACTTACAGAGAAATGAAAGCGTTAGATAGAATCAAGGTACTGCATGGTCCTCAGACTCAGGCCTATGGGGAAACTACTCGCTCCCCTACACCTGGGTACTAGACAGAACCAAGGTATTGCATGGTCCTCGAACTTAAACCTATGGGGAAACTAGATACTTACAGAGAAATGAAAGCGTTAGACAGAACCAAGGCACTGCATGGTCCTCGCACTCAGGCCTATGGGGAAACTACTCGCTCCTCTATACCTGGGTACTAGACAGAACCAAGGTATTGCATGGTCCTCGGACTCAAACCTATAGGGAAACTAGATACTTACAGAGAAATGAAAGCGTTAGACAGAACCAAGGCACTGCATGGTCCTCGGACTCAGGCCTATAGGGAAACTACTCGCTCCTCTACACCTGAGTACTAGACAGAACCAAGGTATTGCATGGTCCTCGGACTCAAACCTATGGGGAAACTAGATACTTACAGAGAAATGAAAGCGTTAGATAGAACCAAGGCACTGCATGGTCCTCGGACTCAGGCCTATTGGGAAACTACTCGCTCCTCTACACCTGGGTACTAGACAGAACCAAGGTATTGCATGGTCCTCGGACTCAAACCTATAGGGAAACTAGATATTTACAGAGAAATGAAAGCGTTAGACAGAACCAAGGCACTGCATGGTCCTCGGACTCAGGCTTATGGGGAAACTACTCGCTCCCCTATACCTGGGTATTAGATAGAACCAAGGTATTGCATGGTCCTCGGACTCAAACCTATAGGGAAACTAGATACTTACAGAGAAATGAAAGCGTTAGACAGAACCAAGGCACTGCATGGTCCTCGGACTCAGGCCTATGGGGAAACTACTCGCTCCTCTATACCTGGGTACTAGACAGAATCAAGGTATTGCATGGTCCTCGGACTCAAACCTATAGGGAAACTAGATACTTACAGAGAAATGAAAGCGTTAGACAGAACCAAGGCACTGCATGGTCCTCGGACTCAGGCTTATGGGGAAACTACTCGCTCCCCTATACCTGGGTATTAGACAGAACCAAGGTATTGCATGGTCCTCGGACTCAAACCTATGGGGAAACTAGATACTTACAGAGAAATGAAAGCGTTAAATAGAACCAAGGCACTGCATGGTCCTCGGACTCAGGCCTATTGGGAAACTACTCGCTCCTCTACACCTGGGTACTAGACAGAACCAAGGTATTGCATGGTCCTCGGACTCAAACCTATGGGGAAACTAGATACTTACAGAGAAATGAAAGCGTTAGACAGAACCAAGGCACTGCATGGTCCTCGGACTCAGGCCTATGGGGAAACTACTCGCTCCTCTATACCTGGGTACTAGACAGAACCAAGGTATTGCATGGTCCTCGGACTCAAACCTATGGGGAAACTAGATACTTACAGAGAAATGAAAGCGTTAGACAGAACCAAGGCATTACATGGTCCTCAGACTCAGGCCTATGGGGAAACTACTCGCTCCTCTATACCTGTGCGCTAGACAGAACCAAGGCACTGCATGGTCCTCGGACTCAGGCCTATAGGGAAACTAACCGCTCAATTAGACCAAGGTGCCGAACAGACAGGGGCATCGCATTGTCCTCGGACTCAGACCTACAGGGAGACTAACTACAAAATACCCCAAGTTAGGAAAGGATCAAGCCCCACCTGGCCCTTGAGACGCAAGAGAGCTGCCCATGTATACGTTCTCTCTCCTTATCATCGTTACTGGCGCAACTGGCCGACATACAATTCAAGCTAAAGTCATACAGATCTAAGGAAGAAAGGAAAAGCAGGCAGCATGTACACAAATAAGCAATTCAAATAAAGGGAAATCAAATTCGCATTACAACAATGAGTTCGTAAAAATTGCATGGCAAGAGCCACAGTACATAGAAGAGAAGTATAACAAAATAAAATGACAACGTGAAAGTAGGACGAGCCGAGACGCCGGGGAGTCTATTCCTCTTGCTCAGGCTAGACAGGGGCAACCCCGGACCCCTCCGAGCCCTGGCCTAAGGGGATGGCCTGCGGGGGTACGGCGGGAGCAGCTGCTTCCTCAGTAGTGGGGGTTGGATCATCGGAAGAGATCTCCACTACCTCTTGGGGCACCTTCTCGCTCGAGGGCTTGCCCAGCTCGGCTGCCCGCACCTCTTCAACAATCTCCCCAACCTTAGGGTCCTCAGGGGCGGCCTCGCGGATAGCGGGGGGGTAATACACGTTCTCTGCCTTCCACAGGTCGGACATGGCCTCCACCCCAGCTTGTTTAAGAGCCTCAGTCCAGACCTGGGAACAATATCGCCTACACACCCCCGGGACTTGAGCCTTGTAGGCGGCCTCTACCGCAGCCACCCCATCAGCATAAGCTGCAATCTCAGCCTCCTCCTTGGCGCGCTCGGCCATCTCCCTGCCATGGTCAGCCTCGTCCTTGGCTCGTTGAGCCTGGTCTCTGGCCCATTCTGCCCCCCTTTAGGCCCCCTCGGCCTTGGTCACCTTGTGCTGCAGATCAGCGATCAGATCCCTCGCGATCTGCAATTGGTCCTGCACTTCGCCCAGGCGCCTCGTTTGCTCATTGGCCTGGTTCTGGGCGCCCTCAAGACCGGACAGGGCATTGTTCCGCTCCCTGGTCACCGCCTTCAAATCCTCTCGGGCCTTGGCCAGGTCAGCCTCGGAACTCTTCAGAGTCCGAGTAGCTTGAAAGCGCCAGTCACGCTCCCGTTTGAGGGTCTCCTTCTGGTCGTTTGCCGCCCCCTCCAACATAAAAATTGCTTGGACAGCCTGCCAGAATAACCAATGTACTATAAGCCCAATAAAAGAAAAAGAGTGGGAGAAGAGTCGAGGTTACAGTGCTTACCATCCCCACATATCGCTTAAGGCTGAGGAAGACCTGCTCGCTCGTCAAAGTGTTAAGATTAGCCATGTCCGCCGGGAGCAACAGGCTCCTCTCCAGCGCATCAGCCACGCGCACACCTTCACCCTTATTGAAGTCCATGAGGGAGGCGTTATCCCTCAAGGGCTCCCCCGGAGCATCGGGGCTCGGAGCCAGGCTTGGACCTCGGAAGAGGTGGTGTCGACGACCTGCCTCTCCTGGCTCTGGTCGCCTATCTTAAGCTACTTGGACGGCCACAGGGTAGTTTCCTCCTCCTGCGAGGACACCGTCCTATCCTCCACGATCCTTTTACCCTTATCCTTCTTCTTCTTGGGGCCAGCAGGCACGGACCCAGAGGGTGAGCGTGTCTGAGAAGGAGAATGAGGGAGCTTCTGCCGAGCGGAAGTCGACCTAGCCTTCGGAGGTGGAGTAGGAGGTTTCTGTTGGGACTCCCCCGGCTGGCCTTCAATCAGGTCCAGCAAGTTGGTGGTGGGCTTCCTCTTGTAACCCATTGACGACTGAGGAGTGGCTTCTGAAGCAAGGAGGTCTGCTTCGGTCAGATTGGGATTACCCAAGTCTCCGGGAAGGTCCTCGAACTGATCAGGCTGGGCGAAAACGTCGAACGCGTCCCCTTCCCCCACTAGAGCTTCCTCGGCTGCCTCAGTGAACGGTTGGGAAGAGGAGGGGACGACTATTGTGACAGCTTCCTAGTCGGAGGGCTCCTCAGGGAACAAAAATCTGTCCTCGGTCACGGTAATCCTCTGAAGCCGAGAATCGTTGGCGAAGATGACGTGCTTCGGAACCGGGAACAATTTCTGGGTAGGTGTATAACCCAAAATTATGTGGGCGGCCCTAACCTGGTTGTCGTCCTCGTTTATGTACACCGGCGCCCTCAGCACCTTTTGTAAATCTTCCCGGTTGACTAGATGGAAGTGACGCTGAAAGGCGTGCGGGTCTGCAAACGAAAAGCACCACCGCGTTAGTAAAAATAAAATTAAAAAAAAAAAAAAAAAAGACGAGAACTTGAAACCCTATCTGTCTCCCATTGCCCCACCTGGTATTCCCTCTGTTGTCGGGCAGTGAAGGCCATCGTGCCACTCCCCTGACACAATGAGGAAGTCCTCGTAGAACCCCTTGCTGGACTCGGGGAGGCACTGAATGAGCCGCACCCTGTCGTCTCTCGTCTTCAGGTAATACGACTTGCCCTTAAGGAGCTGAAGGTTGTAACACCAGTTCACGTCGTAGTGGGTCAACCTCAGCCCCATCTTCTCGTTCAGGGCGTCCACACAGCCCAGAATCCTAAAGACGTTTATCCCACACTGGGTGGAGGCCAACCGGAAGTGCATGAGGTAATCCCTCATCACCGGCCCCATGGGGATCGTCATTCCCCCTTCAAGGAAGGCGACTATGGGAATTACCACCTCGCCCTCCTGCCTGTGTATGCGCCACTCTCCGTCCTCACAATGTCTCAGACTTACATTGCCGGGAATTTTGTAATCGGTGATGAATTTCTCCATCCTCTCCTCAGTATCAACGTATTTCTTAAACCTACCCATCCCGGTAGACGCCTAAAAGAACTAAGAAAGAATAGGCGAAGTAGAAAAAAAAAGGGTAAAAAGAAAGAGAGGCCAAAGAGAGACAGAGCGACTTACAGGAAAGAGGAAGGGCTCTTCGGACAGGCTTTTATGCTGGAGGTGCTAGTAAGAGTGTGGCTGAACTCAGGAGGGGCGCACGAATGTTCTTGATTACAAATGAGGAACCGGAAGAAGCAGTTCGTACGGGTATTTATACCCCAAATCGAGGAACCATACGGGCTTTGCCGCTCATAAATGCAAGACGAATCTCCACCGTTGGATGGGTAACGCCTCATTGGACGTGGGGAGCACAGAGCCGCCTGAATTTAATGATGGACACGTTACGTGCTCCAAAACGTCAGCGACGTGCCCTTGGCAGGTGAATGGACCCCAACACTGACGAGGGGTGGGGGGGTGAGGCCGAGGATGTCAAAATCCTTCTCCCCGCCCGAGGATGCGTGCAGCAAGATTTTGAGGGGCTATTGTGGGGCCAGAAAATCGAGTAGCCAAGACCCACTTCAACCCAGGCCCAGATGGCCCACGCCGAGTACGCACGATGGGTCCGAGGATGACCCTATCCTCGGTCGTCCGAGACCTCAGTACGAAGAAGGGGCAAGCCCTGGGCGAACCGTCACCTCGGCATTGAATACGTTCACCTAACCCCTCTGGCCGCATTAATGGAGATGTAACCCCTTGCCAGGGCGACATCAATCAGGGTGAACCACTTGAGCACGGATATGACCTTTGATGGGATAGGCCGTCAGGAGGAAGGCCAATAGATGATCAACAGGAGGAAGAAGATGAGCATATATAAGAAATGTGAGCAAAATGTATGGGGGGTCTTCTTTTGAAGGGGGAGAAAAGCCTCCTCGGCAATTGGCCGAGGAGCATCCCCCAGTTGTAAACGGTTCTAAGTATTTTTTCAATAAAAGAGAAAGGAGTTCATGCTTCGTAAACGCCGGCCAGTGCCTAAACCTTCGATCCACTCTCTACAAATTCATTGTTCTGGGTTCGTTGGACCTTTAACTCATATCCTTTGGGCTTAGGCAACAAAAACAGACCCCACAAAATATATATTAAAATATGAGTGGATTGGGTCGAGTTTGGCGGGTTTGTAATTTTATGATCCAAACCCAACCCGACCCGCCAAAAAAAAAAAAAATTGTAACCCAACCTAAACCACCAAGCCCTAAAAACGGACTCAACTCAACAGGTTGGGTTGAATTGGGTCAGGTCTGGTTTTGCGGGTTTTCTGCACATCCCTACTTTTACCAATACTTCAGAATATTAACGCCATGTACATGTACCACACACAGAATGAGGCCACTTCATGTACCACATGTCCACTGTAAGAGATAAGTTGAGTTTATTATATTTCTTTACTTTATGCTTTGGTTGTTGTTTTGTATTTTGTTTCTTTTTTATACTTAATGCTTCTTGTACATAGTATTATATGCTTTTGTTTGAATGCACATAGACAATGTTATACACTTCTTTGTGTGAAAAAAAGATAACAGTACTAGTTTATAAATTTTAATATCCATGATTTTTAAAGTGTGAGTAATTTAATGATGAAAATATATATATTTTAAGGAAAAAAAAAAGTGTTCAAGATTGAGTTAATACTTTTGTTGTATTTGGTTGCCCTAAAAAAAATTCTAGCTCCGCCAAAAATAATAGCATTCACTAATTCTTTGGGCTAATAACTCCGATTTTTCCATTTTGTATAAAAAGCTCATTCAAATCCAAACACCAAAAAAAACTATAACAAATTCTCAAATCAGTATTGCTCAAAGAATAATTAAAACTAGATAAACTATATAAGGAAAAACAAACTTGTCTAGATATTACTCATAGAGTCTATAGAATTGATTAGACAATGCTCAAGATGCTGGTATTTAGTATGCAAGAACTGGAAAGAAGTTCATTCAAGAACATAATTTTAATCAATTTTGACCGATTGAAAGTTGAATCTATAGAATCAGTTTTTCAATCCATCAAACGTTTAGGGTTTCAAACTTATTTCACTAAGTATATAAAGAAAACTATAAGGCACATTTTAGAAAACTTTGGAGCTGCTTAGTTTGAGATCTAAAAGGTTTTGTGCATTCTCCTTTCAGATTCACTACTAGAAATCAATCTACATACAATCTAAACTAGTAGATCTGAAATTGCTACAAACCAGTCATCAAATGTGCTAAATCTAAACCTTCAAGTGGGTGATCTTGGAGTTGTAGACTAGAGGTCTATGTTGGAGTAAATCTTCAATGGGATTTTGAAGTGCATGGATTAGAGGTTTACATTGCAACAGATCACTGTAAGGGAAGTCTGTGAGATTCAGAGCTCAGTTGGGTAACTAAAGTTAGATTTATTATGAATAGGGTTATTCTTGTTTGTAAATCTCAATTGTTGCCTTAGGATTGATTAAGTCAAGCCCCCCCCCCCCCCCCCCTGACCTTAAAATTGGTTAAATATTAGGGGTCTAAAACTAATATATATATATATATATATATAAAGTACATGTATTATGTTTTACTATTACATATTTATCAAGTACTTCTAGATGACCTCCTACAAGGGTATCCATATAAGGGCTCATTGGTCTTAGGAGCGTAAACCTAGTAGTCTCAAATTCAATTCACCATATTATTCGTCCATAGGGTTTGTGGGATATCACATAAGCAAGAAGTGAAACAGCCCAAACAATGGCTAGAAGCCT
The DNA here is from genome assembly GCF_002906115.3 of Quercus suber. Taxonomy (NCBI): domain Eukaryota; kingdom Viridiplantae; phylum Streptophyta; class Magnoliopsida; order Fagales; family Fagaceae; genus Quercus; species Quercus suber. The sequence goes on along the minus strand of NW_027069912.1, from coordinate 273,637 downwards.
AGAACACCACTTATATCACACACAAAAAGGGTACTTCACTGGGCTTAAGCTAAGATCAAGTATTGTAAATTCTCAAAGTTTTCATATTGCACTTTCAGTCAGAACTCTCAAACTAGCACTTTCAACCTCCAAAATAAGATTATTTGGAAACGCCTCTCAAACAAAGAGACACCGGCTAAAATCAGTCAACAACACAACCTTCTGATTTGTGTCATCTGTTGTCATTTTTTTTTTTTTTGAGCAAGTTATCTGTTGTCATTGTTATTGCTAAAGAGAGGGAATTAATTTTGTGTTCTTAAGCTTATATCAGGGTCCCATTCTAAAAGCTGCTGCAAATCCAAAGGGGCCCAATCCTAAGGAATCCGGTTCACATAAAACAAGATACAATATACGCAAGTCTAAAGGTCATGATACACGGGTTCCGCCTCTCAACCAAGTTTGGTATTTCAAACCCTGACGTAAATTTAACTTGACAGTGCATGTCGATTAAATATGGCTAGTTTTAGTGCAACCAAAACCTACATTCAAACTACTGAATTAACAAAAATTGACCAACCCAAAGTACAAGATACGAAAAAACAAGCAAGAAATGACTATTTTATCTTTTTCTCTTCTTACCAATTGTAACAAACAAGAGTTAGGAACGATTTCTAAAGATAGGAGTAAAAGGAAACTGCAACACAGTTACATCCAATGGGAGAATGGTAACAGTGAATATTAATGTAATGAAATGTAGTGATATCATATGGATAATGCGATTTTATGTTTCTTCTGTACATGTCCGTTGTCAAATTAAGGAAGGTTACCATGAAGATAAACTCTTTCACAAAGCTTTCCAAACTTTTCATATTACATACACCACAACAGCAGAGCAACCAAGAATATATGCCCCAACATTTGGGTTTTACTTTTTTTGAATTTGAAAATCCAATTTAGTAGTGTTACATGATTGAAAAAGAAAAGAAAAACATATGAAAAAATATATATATACCATATACATATTACAAATAAAACATATTAGGAAACAATTGAGAATCTTGGGGTAAAGAAGTGAACCATGTATTCATTGTGAAAGACTTTACTGCATCAGTCATCATAAGAGGAATGCGGAGCAGCAGTACATCCAGGGTCAAAGGGGTCTTCAGAACCACAGCAATGCCAGTATTGAAAGACTTTTCCGGAGTCAGGAGAATCCATGGTGCCTCCTGAGTAAACGCTCTCAAATTTCCTCCTTGTTTCTCCTGAGTGAGCCGGGGATGAAAATGTATGCAAATCAAACTAAACTTCAAAAGACAAGCAAAAGTGAACACCTAAAACAGCAAACATAATATGTATAGTACTAATCAAAAATAGTACGGAAATTTTTTTTTCTATATTATTGGGAAGTTACACACATACCCAATAATTCTTTAACCCAAGACTACACATAAACCATTATTATGAGATGAGGAAGTGTCATTTGAGCTAGAGTTCATTGGCAAGTTCACATTTGTCCTAAACAACTTTTTTTTAATAATTATTTTGGCACAATTTAAACAAAGGGAGGAGTAAAATTCATTTTTAAGGCTAAAAGCCTTTTGCTTACCAAGCTTTCTGAAACAATTCAAGAAATCCATACAATTCTACTACTCCAAACTTCATGTGGAACTTAAGGTATATGCGTGTCTTTAAGTACCACAAATGGAAATTTTCACATTTAGTAATACATCATGAAAATCACAGAAGTGTAGCATAAACAAATTAACCTGTATACTTCTCCTTTCTAATCCCATCAATATTATATGATCACTTAAATTATAGCAATATGTGGATATCACAAAAAGATATGACTCATGACAATTCAAACCATAGCTGCATATACAAAGCCAAATATTTTGCTTTTATCAAACACTATAAACGCTCTTGTCAATTTCTCACATAAAGTTTTCTTCTTTCTTTTGAGGGGTGGCAACATATTTTGAGCAATAAGTTGACAACAAAAAGAATTAACACGTGACCTTTAAAACAAAGTTTTCTCAACTCCTATGGTGCATAATTGTAAATGAGTACACCACCACATGACTTGCTTCTATTGTACAAAAGTATTTGCCATATTCTAGCATTAGAAATCTACTTTTTAACAACATAAGAATTTCCAGTTAGTATGATAGAATAGCTTCATGTTTAGTTGACTCATCATCGTGTTGAAATTTTTCAATCCATTGAAAACACCTTTGAAATAGTCTATTTTCTCAAGATTACTTACCTAGAAATCCGCAACTCATATTAGGAAAAAAAAAAAAAAAAAAACAAATAAAGAACTGGATATATTACAGCACCCAACAACTATCATGTTCATATTTTAACACCTCTGAGTTAATAAATTAAGGAAACATCTTTTGTTGTACATGATGGAGTATGTTATAGCAACCAATAACACGCTAAAAATTGATTGTTATTATTGCTCAAAATATGTAATTTTCAATCACTACTGCATTCTTTTTCACCACCTTTCTCAAAATTGATTGGTAACTCCAAAACACAAGAAACATGGATTTCACATTTCAGTCACTACTTCATTCCTTTTTTACCATGCACCTTGCATAATCTACGCGTAATTTTCCTCCAACCTTTCTTTCTTTGAAATTAAAATTTTGGTTTCCTCTACTTACATCATCAAACGTTGATACTAATTCAAAAGTTGTCACCCACACTAGAAGTATATAGCCTAATACCATAGATAAAGCCTTAGAAAATCTATCCCTGGGAAATAAAATGAAGATGTGACACTCTGTACACTGCCAGATTCAGGAAATAAAATCCTAACTGTGAAATAGACAGTCACTCTCTCCATTTTATGTGAAATGGAGAGATAGAGGATGCCAATTCCCCTATTGAGAATGCATCATCAGGCCTTTACTTAAATCTCTTGGGAGTCTTTGTAACAAACTTCTCATTACCTTGTGTTTAAGGTGAATCTAACACTATTTAAGCTTCAACTATATATATATATATATATGTGACAAAACTTAGGTATAGTTCTTTAGGCATTGTACCTAAGGTCCTAATTGAATTCAACTATGTAGCTGTATTGACTAATGCAGCATAATTGAATTCATTTGTATGGTTTATTGCTCAATGAGACTGCATCACTGAATTTATTTGGGAAACCTTCTTTAATTTTTCATATATATATATATATATATATATCAATTAAGATTTAAAGGTCCATTTCATAAGACGTAACAAGAAAATTATAGACTATATAGACATTTCCTGACTAACAAAATCACTGATATTTCATGGACTAATAATCTTTTAGCAAACAAAGGAACAAATAAATAGTTCAAATGAGTTCTGCTTATGCGTGTGCGTGTGTACACGAAATTGCAAGAAAAAAAAAAGTGAAAAAAAATTAAAATAAAATAGAGCAGGAATGATAATAAAGAGAGGTACTTACCACCAAAGTGAGCAGTGTGGTAGCGACAAGAGCGAGGGTGATTGAGGGCTGGGTCGTATTGGGTCTTGCAATTCTTGCATGTTCTTAGGCTATATTTCTCATTATTATTGTACTGTGTTGCTGCTGGTTTCGTCGAGCATTGAACATTAACGGTTCCCCGCGGTAATATCTTCGTTGCTAGTCCTTGGACTTGAGGAACAATCAATGGGTTTTGATGGAACAATCTCAACCCAACAACCATGGCTCTCTCTCTCTCTCCAAGTCACTGAGTCTGAGAGTGAGAGAAACAGCGTTTCAGTGATAACCAACGGGGTTTGGTTTGGATCAGGACAAGAGACTTTTGATTTTGTATCTTATTAGGGTTCAAAAATTTAACGGGTCTGGTTTCACCTCAGGTATGCCTTAGATTATGTTTTTTTTTTTTTTTTAACCAAAAAAAAAAATATACAAGACTTCCATTCTATAATTATTTTCTCTAGACATTGTTTCTGCAAAACTATTTTATAAAGCAATTGCTAAAAGCAAAAATATTTTTTTGATAAGTAATAAACTCCATTGAAAATAGATATATGGACAAAAAGATAAAACAAGGCACACAGGCAGTGTACCAAGAAAACTAAATACATGTTAATTTTCTCTACAACCAAATTGACAGGAAAATCAGAAAAACAGAATATAATGAAACCATAAATATGAAATTTGAACTCAAAACCCTAAATATGAAAAAATTTAGCTCTAAAACAAGCCCAAAGTCATGCCATAACAAATATTGTCATCTTCATGCCATAGTTGTCATTGACATCAAATTCACAGACCACATAGAACTATAATCATTCCCACAGCCACTTGCAAATTGCCATCCTAGATCTTCACTTGTGGTTGCTCTCTCTCTCTCTCTCTCTCTCTCTCTCTCTCTCTCTCTCTCTCTATTAGTAGAACAGTCAAAATGGCAACAACAACAGTAAAAAATACTCCGCAAATTTAAAATAATAATAATAATGCAAAAGACCAATCCATACTAAAACTCACTCTAGAGATTTTTTTTGACAATTTCAAAGCTAGACTTGGTGCACTTCTGGTGAGACACTCCTACATCATTGATGTGGGTGTCTACTGAAACTCATCAAACTTCAAAGGGACTGTCTTTTTGTAATTTCTTTTACTGGGTCGAATTTTTTGTGTTATTATTATATTTTTTTCTGGCTTCAAGTAGACCTTTCATTCCTGTGTTGCTTTATACTAGTATATATGTTTGGTTAATTTTGATTATGAGCGGCATTATTCTTTGGTGAGTTCTTTTGTTTGGCATAGATAATCCATGAGTTCTTTAATTTTTACATTTTTACTACATATATTTCAAACTGCTACTTAGTGAAAAAATGAACTGTCTTCTTATAATAATGGGTCATATTATCAATAAGAATCCAAAGCCACTCTACTTCCACTTGTTTTCCTTTAGAAAATAACACGGTGATTAAACAATTCACCAGTCACATTGAAGAGTAGAGACCTGGAGCTTTTTAATTTGCTACACAGTAGATCAAAAACCCTCACAAGCATGTGGGCTTATCATAATTGGGGGGAAGAGTGAGATTCATAAAGGGGCTAATTTGTTTGGACTTATAGTCAAGCTCAGATTTATAATCCTATTGTTAGTTAATTCAACGATTTAACCATTCTTGCTTAGGGATTACTAGAATTTGTAAGTTACCCATGGTTTGTTCAACAATCTAGTCCAAAATTTCACACTCTTACGCAGAGTTTGATTAGAACTTTTGAAGCATTGGATTTTCTTTTGAAAGACAGACTCACATTCTTTTAAAAGTGTTTAGTGGCAGACTGGCAGTTGATTAGTTCATCCAAAATTCAATTTTGTGTTTCTTTATTATTTGACTGTGTTTCAAAGCTAGACTTTGAGCTTCATTTATTCATAAACTTTTTATAAGAATTCTTAAACTTTTTTACTGCCACATCTGTCATCAAAGCTTATAGCATTTACATTAACAAACAACAGAAACAGAAACCCAAATACCCACATAAAAAAAATAAAATAAAATAAAATAAAATAAAATAAAATAAAATAAGAAGCAGCAGAAACCCATCAACCAAAAAACTAATCTAACACGCCAAAACAAATTGGACCTCTAAAATCAGCTAAACAAAACAAGACAAAAATGAAAATGAGTACTTCAAAAATATAGGCAATAAAAATCAAAATATTAAATTGAAGGGTTTGAAATTGAATGCTAACCTTTAAACAAACAAAGACAGTCACCCAATTTTCTTCTTCCACTTTCCTTACTCTCTCTTTCAATCTGCAGTGAAAAAAGACGAACTCCGTTTAAATCGAAAAGCAAACAAAGAGATTAGATGGAGTCAAAACAACTCCTTCCGCTTATTATAAATCAAAAGTTTTTAAGGGTAGAAGAGTAAATTCATCTTCACTCAATAAGCAAACCCCAAATGTAGTCCATTCCTGCCGTTTTAACGCTTCCACAGTCGTTTTGCCAACTCTCCTTCTCTTTATATGCGTGTGTGTGTGTGTATATATATATAAGACAAGAAGAAAAAAAAAAAAAAAGAAGATAATCAGCAATGGTAGGACCCAACAAATTTAGCAATTTTTGCTTACTTGTTGGGGCAAACACATTGTGATTTGTAATATATTACTTTCAGTTGGATTATAATTGAGATCACTTTTATTATTCATCAATCATAATCTATTAACTCAATAATTGTAAAATTGGGTTTATAGTTATTGAAAGACAACAATTTTTCATATTATATATTTGATATGAAGGATATAAAAAAAAATAAAAAAATAAAAAATTGGCTCCAAACATTTTTAGAGCCTTAGCTTTAACCCATAATAGGAAGATGATAGATGCTTTTAAAAAATGGATCAATTAATGGATTATTATCGATGGGTCTATCAAAAGTTTAGAGTAAAAAAAAAAGTCACAATGGTCGAGATTTCAAGTTAATCTTTGTAGGTAAAAAAGTCATGTTAATGGTAAATCCAAATGATAACCAAAAAAAACTTATCAATTTAACTATTGTTAAAAATTATATGAAAATAATTGTGTAGTGTTATTTATGTATGATTGGTAGTTAGGCTGCGTTTGTTTTACCTAAAAATATAGAATTTTTTTTTTTTCCAATTTCAAGTGTTTGGTGCCACTAAAAATGTTGGCCAACTTGAAAGGTTGACCATAAAATTTGGGGCATTGTGGTATAAATTGATTTACGCCTCTATTATCAGGCAAAGCATTTTACACATCAAACAAAAGTTATCAACTCCAACCTCCACCCCCACATCACCACTCCTCAATCCTAGAACTCTAGTTCAAGGATTCCTAGGTTTCTAGTCATCATTGATCATGACATGAGAAAACTAAAATCTCTCATCTCAATAGATCGAGTGGTGTCAAGCTTATAGTCAAGATTTAAAGAAGCTTGACCAATTGAGTTGCAATCGAAGCATTAGAAACTCATCTTTTTGAGCATATTCTTGAGCCAATTCTTGTGTCTCCAACATAGATCTTCAAAGCCTAAATTAAACAATAAAAGTACAATTCAATTACATTGAAAACATGGTTTTGGAAATAGTTTTGGCAAAACCATTTCCAAAACCATGTTTTCAGTTGAACAAAATGTTCAGTTGAAAAAATTTTAATAATCAACAAAATGCTTAAGTAAACAGGTGTCTTTAGAGTATTTGTTAATAGATTACTTTAGTTAATTTGTTAACTAATTTCATGGGAAATATATAAAGTTGTAAAAAAAAACCAGTTGCTTATTTCCCATAAAAAATATCTTAAAAAATTTCCTAAACCAATGCTCTTAAGGTGGACGGAAAATGACCGAAGTGGATAGAATAACTCAAATGGGAGTAGGACCAATGTGGATTAATAAGATTAAAATGGACCGAATAGAACGAAAGTGGACTGTATGGACCAAATAAGACCAAATGAACCCAATAGAACCATTGTGGATTGAAAGGACTGAAGTGAACAAAATGGACTGAATAGGACTAAATTGAACCGAATAGAAGAAAAGTGGACTGAATAAGACCAAATAGACCGAATAAGATGAAAGTAGACATAATGGACCGAATAGAATCGAAGTAAACTAAAGTGGACTGAATAGGACCAAAGTAGACAAAATGGACTGAGTGGGACCAACATGGACCGAATAGGATTGAAGTGGACTATAGTACACAACAAAAATATAAGAGAAACACATTTTGTAGTGGTAAAACTTGATTTAAAATCAAATAAATAAAATAATGATGTTGTAAAGCTTTCAAAGTAAGGTAGAAAATATAAGTAAAGAATACATCTTGTAGTGGATTTGGGTTTCGATGTATCTGGCATTATAAAAAAGGGTGCACACAAACATTGTATATGTGATTTTTTTTTTTTTGAAAATATTTTATTTCAAAACAAACTCAGCATAAATTGCAATTATTAGAATTGTAAGCCCTAAAACTAGTAAAATTTCCCACCATTTTAGTATTTCTAAACATTAAGAATTAAAAGTTGAGATTCATAATTTAGGTGAAAGAAAAGAATACTATTCGCCTAATATTGAATTATTATGCAATTGAGAATCAAAATGGTCAATTAAAAAAAATAATTATCTTCATATTATGTCATCTCATGAGTTGTTGAAAACACCTTCATTTTTGGTTCACCACAATTACTTAGTGTGCTTTGGTTTGCATAATAAATGATAAATCTCTCCGTTTATTTTTATTTTTTATTTTTTTGAGAAAGAATCTATCCTTTTAATTAGTTCTTGGTAGAGCAATTCTTTTTATTTTTTAACCTTTGCTTGCTCCTTTAACACATAAGTATCCTATCATTCATAAATGGTTTAAATTCTTTTTATTTATTTTTTTACCTTAGTTTGGTCCATCATGCATTGTAATTTTTTTTAATTTGATATAAATAGATTATTCATTTTTGCATTTTCCATTTTAAAAAAAGATTATTGACTTGTAAATTAATATGATATCAACGCTGAGACATAATAGTTTTTATTTTTATTTTTAATACGAATATCCTACCATCCATAAATGGTTTAAAATCCATGCTTCCTGTGTAGCATGGAAGTAGAAATCATTTTGCCGAGATCACTAACAACGCACTATTAATTGGGTAATTTTCTGTGCACGCTGAACACAACCAGAGCATGAGTGAAGGATAACCTTTTGGAGGTAAGGAGGAAGCATTAGAGATATTCAAAGCAATAACCAAAAAAAAAAAAAAATGTATGAAAAAATTCATTCAGATGATATGTTATGAAATAGATGTATCACAAAAGTGATATATTGTGAAATAAGTTGTAAAAGTGATTGTTTATAGCGTTATTGAAGCAATTCTGCCTTGTATTCATCCAAAGAAAATCCGAAACAGAGAGATATTTAAACAACACTAATCCCTTTATCAAGGTATATTGCTACAATTGATTTATTTGATCTCTGAACACACAAACCTACAAACACTGATGATTCGTATCAATTTCAATATTGAAATTACTTACCCAAAAAAAAAAAAGGATTCAATATTAAAATCGAGGTCGCAAACAGTAAAGAGAAGAGTCTAATAGGGGAAAGCCCACACAAACCAATTGGGACAGTGGACACCATTTGTAGTACCTACAGATAAATTGCACAACCTTTTTCACAGCAGTTGAAAGCTCTCACATACTATTCAGCATTTTTTTTTTTTTTTTTTTTTCGAGAGTGTTAAATTATGATTGTACCTATTAGGCCAAATTAACGTATCCAAGAATCAATAGAAGACATCAGAGTGCAGGGAGGTCGCTTAGCAAAGTGGACATATCAATCATCTTCTCCTGGTAGTGCATCATATAATCAAACAATGGTCATCTTTAGACTAGAGAAAATGTAGAAACAACAGTAGACATATAGTTAATTAAATCATGGAATGGATGTAAAGAAAGCAATGATCCAATCCAAATGACTAATGAAGGAACACTCTGCTGCTGACATGGCAAACATGGCTGAAATTCTATCCAAACATAAGATCATATACTCTTGAGTCAAGAAATATGGGATTTGTGAGAGAGCTATACCTCTAAATTACTCAGCTGATTCAGGAAATAGGAACCCACTTGTTGCTCACGTTCATATGCTGCCCGAAGAAGTGCTTCTCTTTCCTGTGGAAATTTTAGAACAGCTGAAAAAAATTAAACCATACCTCCAGCTAAGTGATAATGTTGTTCGAATAATCCTTAAAGAAAAGCACAAAATAAGATAGATCGCTTCAAGCCTAAAACTTGTCCCCTTTGAAAGCACATTGATGGACACAAGTTTCTTCCTGTGCATCAACATCAAATTTTTCTAGAATTGGGAAATTCACAATAAATAAACAAAGCCTCATAAGGAAAAAAACTATTCTTATATTTAAGGGTAAAATACAATTTACTACATTGTAGTTCGACTTTATTTCAATTGTGACATTTGAACTCCTAAAGTTTGGATTAAATTTGAATTCCTAAAGTTAATTATTAGGATTCTATCCAAATTAATGGATTTTGCATTTTGTGGAAAAAATTTACATTTGATCTCATCTGGTGTAGATGCATTGCAAAAGTCTTCATATGTAGATATTTTCTTGCCGATATAACATTCTCCTTCTGGTACCGCATCATAAAATCAAACAATAATCATCAGACTAGAGAAAATTTAGAAAGATTTTTTTTAAAAGAGAGTAGTCATATGGTTAATTGAAGTCATGCAATGACTGTAAAGTATCAAGGATCCAATCACAGTGACGAATGCAGGAAGAAGTGCGCAATTTTTATGAACATTTTATTCAAATTACGGGATCTGTGAGCTAAACCTTTAATGTTCTCTGCCCAATTTGGTACTGAGTCACCAGTTGCTTCATATGTTGCAACTCCAATTTCCGTTCTTCACACTTTTTCTGAAGTTCTTGTTGGATAGCCGATGACTGCCTGAGAATTATACATTCCTGCAAGAGTGTTTGTCCTAGTTCCACCATCTGTGAGAATATGAAAACAGTGGAAGAAATTAAATAATTATTAAAAAAAAAAAAAAAAACTCTATATAAACTGGTCACATATTTTTTTTCCTAATAAAGATAATCTTCAATCAAATTCACATTCACATTTTGTCTAGAATAGTGAGATTCACAATAAGCCTTAATAAGAGAAAAAACAAGCCCTTATTATATTTAAGGGTAAAATACAACTTACTTCCTAGTTTGACTTTATAAAAATTTAATACACAAACTTTTAATAGCTACATTTGAACCACTAAAGTTTGAATTAAAATAAAATTGTTAGGATTCCATCCAAATGAACGGATTTTTCATTTTGTGGGTAAGTAATTTACCTCCTTATGATTTGACCCACTACTCACAGGCGTTTTTAGTTGTTATGTTTTAACTCCTAAGGTTTGAACTAAAATGAAATCATTAGGGTTATGTTGGATGGAATTATAATGATTTCGGTTTAGTCCAAATTTTAAGGAGTCAATGTAACAATTGAAAATTTGTGCAATAAAATTGTGAAATGACTAAACCACAAGAAGATAAATTATGATACATTGCAGTAACAGAAAATTGATAGCAAACTAAACAACCTGGTTAATCTCAGCTTTTGCACTTGCACGGATGGATGACTCAAAAGCCTCGAACAGTCTTGAAACACGAGCAATAGCATCGTCTTCATTGGAGGCATTCTTCATTTCTCTAACCAAGAGCTTCGCCCAGCCAACACGGTCCACAGGAGTATTCTGTAACTCCTGTTTATGTAAGAAAGGATTAATTAGTTGCCTATAAGAAAGAAAGAATTGAAGAACAATTCATATCCAGAACATAAATCATAGAAACCCCATAATAGATAATCCAAAAGAAAAGAAAAGAAAGTCTTGCATGAATGTAAAAATTGGAAAAAGGTGCTCCCTTTACGGTATGTTTGTTTACTAAGAAAATATTGGGTAAGAAAAGAAAAAGACATTTAATACTTATTCTCTCTTATTTCTCATTTGGAACACAGTAATTAAAACCAAGTACCCCACACATGACACAACCAGTTTCTTTTTCTTTCCTCAGTCTTCTCGACAACCAAACAAGAAGCTACAAGAAATGATAGCAAAAATATCCTACATGGTTAGTCTCAGCGTTTGCACTTGCACCAATGGATAACTCGAACTCCTGAAGCAATCTTGAAACACGAGCTTTAGATTCTTCTACAGTATTAATTTCTCTAACAAAGTACTCCTCACAGTCATCATGTACATTGTCCATGGGAGCGCTCTGTAACTTCTGTTTATGTAAGAAGGATCAATTAGTTCGTGTCAAAATCATGCTTTTATAGCAATACATGAGTAATTGCCAAATAGAAAGAAACAATTGAAGAACAATAATATTGCAAATCAAAATCGTAGAAACCCCATTAGAGATCATCTAAAATAAAACAAAAGAATGTGTAGCATAAGTGTAAAATACAAAAAGGAGCTTCCTTTATGCTCTGTTTGTTTACTAAGAAAAAGTTATTAGATAAGAAAAGAAATGACATTTAATGTTTAATATCTAAAAACTCCATTGAATACATATATTTAACCCAATATATAACAAGCTCTCATCTTTTCTTGGACGTTTCTACAAAAGGTCAATATAGTGGAAAAAAAAAATTGCATTCTTTAAGAGAATCAACAAAAAGAACCCACATGATTTTGACTGTGAAATTTAAAATCAAATGCTATATTGAATACTAAATTAATTTTAGTGTTGGAGACGTATATTTAAACTAGAAAAGAAAAGAATGGAGAAAATGAGAGTACCTTTGAGAGAGAAGTTGGGGGTTAGAGATTGAGATGTGAGAGCTGACAGCGACTCTTGTATATAAGAGCAAGAGGGTGAAGAAGAGTGAGTACTCTACAAGGCCATGACTCTTGTATATAAACTGATCGAATAAATTAGTTAGTTAATTAGTTAGTTACTTTTTGGTTTGTTTGGCTTTGTTGTCACAACGGTCTAAGTTTTTCAACGATGGAAAGTTTATTAGATTGTTTTCACACGGAGTTTGGGTTCTTTTAGTAAGTAATATCCCTTCATGGCAAAATTTAGATATAGTATCTTATGTATAGTTTCTTAGGTACTCCTTCTAAATTACTACCACCTTTAATAACTCCACTAACCACTGTTAACATCATCTCTCCTCTGTTTATTTCTTCTTCTATTTTTCCCTAGTTCAAGAGAAAATTTGAGAGCTTCAGATTTCTCACACAATCAACAGTAACCCAATTTCTTCATTCCTCCATTTTGTTTGATGTTTGAATATTTATCAGTAGCCATATAGAAAATTTTAGGGTACGTTTAGTAATGTTATTCTAGTAACGTTATTTGTATTTTTTAAAAATACGTACTAGCAAAAAAGTGTGAGAAAATACATGTAATGTTGTTTAAACACTGAAAAAAACTATTCTAGCTATACTACCAAACAGCCCCTTATATTCTAGAATTAAACATTAAAAAATAAAATAAAATAAATTGGGTTTGAAGTTAAGTTAAAGCCGAAAGCCGACCCATACATACCCAAACAAAACCACCGCATACCTATATCTCTTAATATGGGGGAAGGTAGATGGTGTTTTTGCTATATGTCGCGTCATATTCATAGAACCATAGTTTACGAGACTTATACACCACCAGTGGGATTTACACATTACAAGTGTGAGTGTGATGCTACATTTAATAGAAGATGGAAACACTATACTTGTTCTATTCAATGGAGCAAGTTACTCTCAAGCATTTGAATTGGACACCGATGGGACACACAAGCTTATGAGAGGCCTACCCCATGGAGTGGACCCTTTAGATGATTTTTTATTATACTGGGAGGATTGGGAGGAGAGAGAGAGAGAGAAATAATTTTCTATTCTATGTGTTTGGTAGGAAAGATAAAAAAGGAAAGAAATTGTGATTTGTAATAATTTACTGTTATATCTCTATTATATTAAAAAATAATAATAATACTTACTTTCAAATGGGGTAAAAAAATATAGTAGTTGCGTTTCTTCTTCTCTTTTTTTGTTTTTTTTTTTTTTTGGTAACCGATCCATCACAGGTTGTAATTTTTTGATGCGAAATCAACAGATTATTCATTTGTAAATTGATATGATATTGACTCTGAGACAAGAAAGCTTGTTTTCTAAATAGGTATTTGGTAGACTATTATTATGGAAGTTTAAAAATATCAAGATATATTAATTCTCACATTTTTTGGGTTCTAAATTGCATTTATTAGAATTGTCTTTAGGTTCTAAATTGCACATATTAGAATTGTCACCCAAAAACTAGTAAAATTTCACACCATTTTAGTATTTCTAAACATTGATATATCAAAGCTGAGACTCGTAATTTAGGTGAAAGAAAAGAATATTATTCTCCTAATATTGAATCATTATACAATTTGAGAATCAAAATGGTCAATTAAAGAAAAACAACCATCTTTGTTTTGGGTCATCTCGAGAGTTGTTGAAATTGCCTTTCATTTTTGGTTCACCACAATTACTTAGCATGCTTTGGTTCACATAATAAAAGATAAATCTCTCCTTCTTCTTTTTTCTTTATTTTTTTTTATTATTTTTTTTTTTGAAGAGATTTTTAAGTAGTTGTTGGAGGAGCAATTCTTTTTATTTTTTAACCTTTGCTTGCTCCATTACGCATAAGTATCCTATCATATTCATAAATGTATAAACTCTACAAGGCTGACTCTTATATATAAACTGACCGAGTGAATTAGGTAGTTACTTTTGGTTTTGTTTGGCTTTGTTGTCACAACGGTCAATGTGTTTCAACGGTGGAAAGTTTATTAGATTGTTCTCATACGGAGTTTGGGTCCTTTTAGTAAGTATATATCTCTTAATATGGTGGAAGGTATATGGTGTTTTTTGCTATATGCAGCGTCAAATTCATAGAATTTTAGTGTACGAGATTCATACACCACCAATGTGAGATATACACATTATAAGTGTGATCTTACATTTAATGGAAGATGGAAACATAATATTTTTTTTTTTATTCAATGGAGCAAGTCACTCATAAGCATTTGGATCGACACCAATAGAACACAAGCTTATGAGAGGCCCACCCGAAAGAGCTAGGATTGGGAGGAAAGTTGGAGAGAGAGATTTTCCATTCTTTGTCTTTGGTAGGAAAGCTTTAAAAAGTGGGAGTTGGAAAATATGTTTATCTTTCCTTTATTTGGTAGGAAATGAAAATTGGAGGAAATAAATAGTGATTTGTAGCAATTTACTGTTATATCTCTTTATATTAAAAAAAAAATTAATACTTCCTTTCGAATGGGGTAAAAAATATGGTATTTGTGTTTCTTCTTATTTTTCCCTAACCTATGCTCAATCCATCACAGGTAGTAATTTTTTATGAGAAATAAATGGATTTGTTTACTTGTAAATTGATATGATATTGACTCTGAGGCATGAAACCCTTTTTTTTTTCCTAAATAGGTATTTGGTAGACTAATATTATGGAAGTTTAAAAATATCAAGATATATCAATTCCCACTTTTTTTTTTTTGAGTTCTAAATTGCACTTAGAATTGTCACCCCAAAAAACTAGTAAAATTTCTCACCATTTTAGTATTTCTAAACATTGAGATCTTAAAGCTGAGACTCATAATTCAGGTGAAAGAAAAAAAATATTATTCTCTTAATTTGAATCATTATACAAATTAAGAATCAAAATGGTCAATTAAAAAAAAATCATCTTTGCAATGGGTCATCTCAAGAGTTGTTAAAATCGCTTCATAAGGCTCACCAAAATTACCTAGCATGCATTGGTTCGCATAATAAATGATAAATCTCTCCTTTAATTAGTTTTTTTTTTTTTTTTTTGAAAGGAACGTCATTCATTCAATCATAATAAATCAAGTTCTGATACAAAGCTTCCAAAGCTAGTGGGAGAGAGTCCTCCAACCAATACAAATCATAATCTAAGTTCCTAGCATGTTGAGCTAAAGCATGTGCTACCTTATTGCCGCCCCTTATAATCTTACTTCTTGTAATCCACTGTAAACCAGACATCAAATGGCGAATATCATCCACCACATTGCCAAGAAAGGAATAGTTAGCTAGCCACATCTGAAGAGATTGCTTGCATAACATTGGAATTATCTCCCTCTATCACTAGTCGAGTAAAACTAGCATCCACAGCAAATTCAATTGATCGCCGACACACAAGGAGCTCAGCTTCTTCACTTGTATCCACCTTCAGCCCAATAGCAGACATACCAGCCATGACCTCATCCTTATCATTCTTGATGATAGCGCCTATACTAGATTTCTCCAGCCCCAAAAAAATTGCTGCTTCAAAATTTAACTTGTATTCCATAGACGGAGGTGGCTGCCATGCATCACCAATTATTTGCTCCCTCTGACTGCTATCCAAAGACACTTGTGCTTGTTTAAATTCCTCTAGAAACTCCTCTGCCCTCTTGTTAAGACTGGTCGGATGCTTCAGCTGACCTCCATACAAGACGCAATTGCGCTGATTCCAAATCAGCCAACAACCCAAAACAACTCCATCTGTTCAGTTGAAAGCCAACCCACCAAGTGCTCCATGAGCTGCATGAAATCGCTGAATTCAAAGACACCCTTTTGCGGTTTCGAAATGCTCCCCGCCCACACATCCTGCACCGCTGTTGGTCGAGATTTTTAATTTGCTGTTGGTGGAGCAATTCTTTTTATTTTTTTTTAACCTTTTCTTGCTCCATTACTGTTAGGATTGGTGCCCTCAAATCCTATTGTAAGATGCTATGTATAATATTAAGTGTGACATTGTGTTTGACATTATGTATGACTTAATATTATATTTAATAAATTTGTTTTATTATTATCTGAAATAATGGTAACATGAATATTCAGACATTATCAAATAGTCCATGAGATGCATAGTATGTGATTTATGTGAAGAGTCACAGAAGATATAAATCACAAGTTCTTTGTAAACTCAGAATTATAGTTCGTAGTCGGTGATGAAATTGGGCATTTCATCTGCGAAGACTATAACATATCAACTACGATGATTTGTCTTGATCATGGAAGTGGAGACTTCTAGTTGATGTGTTAATATGTTTTAAGAGTTAAGACATATTGAACAGGACCGCTGTGAGATTTATTATTCTCCTAAAGACTGTCAAATGAATAATAAATTTCACGACTTGTATTTGCATGAACTCTTAATCCTGAGAGAATAATGAACCTGATCATGAGGTGTAGGTTGCTTTGATATATCAGGAGTGAGATCTACAGTTATGGTCAAAACCTCAGTATGTTGGGCAGCCACATTTAGTGTTGATGGAACATGTATTCTCAAGATGGAATTCATAGTCTCTTAACGGAGATATAAAGTATTCCCTTGAGATAAGTTTAATGGGTTTGTTATTCAGAGAGTTAGGCCTAACCACTTTAGTAAGACTAAAGTATATATTTATGGAATTGGATTTCATAAATATATAATGAATAACATTAAAGGATTAAACCGGGTACTCAAGGATTAAGATGTAGTAATTTACAAAGTGGCAGTCTAAATGACTTTGTATTACTACGAATATTTTATGAAGGGGTTGCATGTATAATAAAGTCTTGGGATATAATTTATAGATAAGACCTAGAGTGCAACTATTTTTATATAGTGGTATTAAAAATAGTTAATGGTAACTTTGGACTTGTCAAGAGTTGACAGAAAAGCCCAAGGCCCATTGGAGCTAGTGTCTTATTGATCCCTTTTGGTCCCACTCCAAGCCACACACTTAAGCCCAATTGGTAAGGCCCGAAAGGCCAGCCCAATTAGATAAATTGGTTAGATACAAAGGGAAAAACGTATAGAAACATTTGTGACAAGAAAACATCATTGAAAAGTGGTGTATGAGAGTGTAAGTCATTTTTTGGTCATCCCTTTGTTACCAATCAAGAGACCACACATCTTGGGCGTTAGTGGAATTGGAGTGAAGATTAAAAGCAGTCCCAAGTGCTTCAATCTTTGTTTTGAAATTCACCGCTTCAAGGTACGATCTCTTGTTTCTCTAATTCTGAAATTTACTTTGTACGTGTTATCAATATCGAATGAAGTAGATCCGTTTAAAACTTATTTTCCGCTGCATTTATCTTTATATCCATCAGACAACAGACCTCACCCTAACTCCACAAGAAGGCTAGTACCATTGGGCTAGCTACAGGAGGGAATTCCCACATTCCGCCCATTGGGGTTCGAACATGAGACCTCCAGCAGCACTGCACTCTTGCATTTTCTTTTTATATTCTTCATACTTTCAAAATTTTCACAAAATCAAAGATTAATAGTTATATTATCAATCAAATGTTTAAATTTCACGTTTTTTAGTCTAAAATTATGCACAAAAATAAGTTAATGAATTGAATAGTAAATAATATTTAATTGACATAAAATTTGAGATGTGTGTTGATAACATAAAAAATGTGTAATCTAATAATTAGACTTTCAAAATATGTAATTAAGTTAATTTTTTAGTATTTTCAACGAAAATGTTTAGGATTTAGATCTCACTTCCCTAAACTATTGAATTATCAAGATTATTAATCTCACTTTAATTTAGTCTTTTTTAAAATTAAAATTAGTCCTAAAATACATGCCAAACACTTTGAAGTTAGTTTTTATTCAACACAAAATATGGATTATATAGTTACTTACACCATTAGAGCATTCACATAAGCTTGTGCAAATTTTTTTTGTTTATTTTAGCTTAAGAACCTTTTTTTTTCTATCTTATATACTATACAGTCACCAAGCCCAAAAGTAGGGCATACTAGATGTGCTTCATAATGAGCCAATCCGCCATCACCACATGTCCAAGGCATTGCAGAATAATAAGAAAAGAAAGATAAAAGGATATGTATAAAGGAGAAAACATGTAGCCATTAGTTGTGGTCCACATGTCCAAGATAGTGGGTAAAAGTAATAGCAAGATCAGTCATGGACTATTACAGCTTTAGCAAAAAATCTTAGCCGCATGCTTTAGGTTTTGGGCATGCTTTAGGTTTTGGGCATATTACAGTAGAGGCTAGCTTGTTGAAGAAGCATTATTGCATGTAGTACAAGCACAAACACACTTGTCAAAGAAGCACCAAATGCATGTGGTCCATTTTGTCAAGACTCTACCTTGTACTTCTCCAATGGGAAGATAACGCCTTACCCATTGGGAAAGTGACACATGCCTATTTCCACCATTATTAAAGGATATAGGACTCAGTGAAGAAAAGACATACTTTAACACTATGATGGAAGCCTTCTTCCCACCTCTTCTTTCTTTATGATCCCATTGTTTCTTTCTCTCTTTCTCTGTTGTAACACAATACCCCAATAGTAACCATTTTCAGAAAAAAATAGTGGAATATTCGATTGGCTAGTGTTCGTGGTTTTCTCCCTCTCCCAACATAGAGGGCTTTTATGTTAAAAAAACTTGTGTATATTTCTCTTGCAACTTTACTCTCATGTTTTTCATTGTCTTACAAGCACAAAAACATTGTTTTTAACAAAGATGATGTTTAAATGTACTGTTAAGGTTTTAGAGATTTTTACAAAATAATCTCAGAAATCTAACTTGCACGTATATACACTCACTTTTCAAAACAGTCAACATCAGATTATTTATTTTATACTATTTCATTAAGATATTAATTTTCTTGATTTTTTTAATTGTTTTTCTTTCTTTACACATAACAACTATCATTCACTATATTCTTTCATCCACAGGATACATAAAAAAATACCTAGTGTAAATTTACATAGTTACTACAGTACATAACCATGTTTTTTTACAAAATTTTGCATAAATTGATATGAGTGAATTTTGAAATTTGTTAAACAAATATTGATGCGCGTGCTGATAAGAATTTACTATTCCTATACTAAACAAGAAATGAACAGAGGATTTAGAGAATGAATGGAACAGTGAAGAATTAGAGAGAAAAAGGAAGAGAGAGGTTAGGGAGGGTAGAGAATTGGGAATTGCATCAGATTCTTCATTCATACCTTCCCTAAATCCATTCCTCCCCTTTATACACGAGCCTTAACAGAGCTATAGTACAATGGTATCACCCTATAACTACTTCTAACTAACTAACTAACCACCCTATCATTTAACAGATGTCACTAACAGAAAGGTCCCTAATAGCTACTCAATTAACTAACCACTCACTTGCTGCCACTGTTACATTTTAGCTTAGAACAGATTATACTCTCATCAGCACATGGCAGCAACAACACTTGATCACAACCAAAGCAGCCCTTAACCACATCAGCACCCCAATGCACCAGAACATTTACACTGTGTTTGGTTGGGGTGATTTTAAGGGGGATGGAAAACATAGAATGGAAAACTGAGTGGAAAACAGTATTTTCCACTGTTTGGGAAAGAGAGGAAAATAGGGAGAGAGGAAAACCCAGGAGAAAATTTTCTCTCCCGAGCCCACAAATTTCGTCTCCCCAAATCGAGAGGAAAAGCCTAAGTGGAAAACTGATGAAGAGCACTTTTACACAAATGCCCTCCCGTTCCCAACGGTCATAGCAACTCAGCAAAGAAGAAAGAAGACAATTTTCCAACCATCAACTCAGCACAACCCAACTATCACCACCGCAACCCAAAAATAACTCAAAATCAACCCAAAACAACTTAAAATCAACTCAAAATCGAACCCAAAATCCACAAAAAATCAACTCAAAATCAAACCCTTTTGTTTCAATCATCTTCATCTTCTTCATCATCATCATCATCTTCTTCTCTCTTCCTTGTAGCTTTCGAACGATAAAAAAAAAAATGCAGAGACTTGAGCGATGAGAGAGTTGTAGCTTTCGAACTATCAAAAAAAAAAAAAAAAATAAAAAAGATGCAGAGAAGAAAAGAAAAAAGAAAAAAGAAAAGTGAAGAGAGTGCCAGTGGAGTTGACGAAGAGAAGAAAAGAAAAAAAAAAGTGAAGAGAGCACGAGTGGAGTAGACGAAGAGAAGAAGAGAATAAAAGAAAAAAAAAAGTGGAGAGCACCAAACGAAGAGAAGATAAGAAAAGAAAAAGAGTAAAATGAAGAGAGCTTAGACCAAGTGCCAGAGAACAAAAGAAAAAAGAAAAGTGAAGATTGAGATAAGTGAAAGGTGTGGAGGAGAAAAAAAGAGAAAAAAAAAAGAAAGAGAAAAGAAACGTGTGGATAAAAAAAAAAAGATAAAAGGGAAAAATAAAATAAAGAAGAAGAAATTAAAATTGAGAAATGTCACTACAATATTTTTACAATAAATTTTAAGTGGTGGATTGTTACTAACTAATACTGATAAAAAAAATATTTAAGTGATGTGTTCAAATTAAAATCAGTAATAACTTATCACATATTATTTATTGTGAAAATATTGTAAAATTTTAAGGACGTAGCACTTCCTCTTTTTTTCTTTTGTTTTTCAACGTGATCTGATCAAGTTGTACATTATTGTAATTTTTACATTATAATAATAAAAATAATAATAAAAATTTATATATATGATGTGATAAATTTTATATTATGTAATGGGGACAAATAAATCTATTTCTTATATATTATGTAACAATGGTATAATAGTTAATTTATATAAATTACATTTTTCATCTTTCCCTTTTTCTCTCTAACCAAACAAAAAAGTTTTCCACCCTCCCACTTTTCCACCCCTTCAACCAAACACACAAAAGGGAAAACTAAATATTTTTCATGCTCCCACTTTTCCATCCTCCCACAATTTTTCATCCTTCCACTTTTCCACTCCTCTATCCAAACGAACCCTTAAGCAACTCCTATCACGTGCTCACAATGTAATTTACAACAAAATGTGGAGGTTCCTCTCCATTCCAACCTTTGCCACATCTCAATAGTCTATCATAGTTTTGTACAGCTAAAAGCATAAAGAGCCTAGTTACATTTTTCATTTACCCATTTAATATGCGTTTGGGATTGCTTAAAAAGCCAACTTTTTTTACTATTCAATTTTTTTTGCTACTATTCATAGGTTCTATTACACATTTTGGTGCTATTCATGGACCTTACTATACTATTTCAGCTACTTTTTAACTTTATCTACGGTACTTTTGCTTGTCCTCTAAAATACAACCCTCACTAGATCTTACTAGCCTGAGCTAGCCTAAGTGTGCGTTTGGATTAAGATTAAAAATTAAAATTATTTCACTATTCAGCATATTTTTGCTACTATTTATGGGTCATGCTGCACTTTTTGGCACTATTTATGGCTCCACTATATTATTTTAACTAACTTTTACCTTTATTTACAATACTTTTAGTAATAATTTTTCAGTTTCAGCAAAATAAGCAGTATCTAAACACATCATAATTATTAGTCTATAATTTCTTTAAAGTAACGTGGAATAATTGAAACATGCCTTTGAATTCTTAATTCATACTGACAAGTGACATATCCTAATTAATCCTAGTATAATTTTGAATTTTCTAATAATATTCCAAACTGACAAACAAGTGACACATAATATATATATATATATATATTTATTTATTTATTTATATATCCTAGTATTATTTTTCTAATGATAACAGTGGGGTAAAATATTGCGGCGATGGCTCAATTATAATTAGCATGATAAAAATGTTGACTCGCTAATCCTTATGCCAAGAACACATGCAAAGATGTTGAATATATAAATTATAATAATACCCAACTTCAAGAAGGAGATTATAATTATGAGACTCAATCTTTACTTTTCTACACGTTTTACCGAAACACGTACAGGCATTTTCTTGCATTAAACGACATTAATTATTCATATGCACATGTCAATGTCAGTATGTTACTTAGCACAAAATAATTAACTGTGCTTTACAATACGTAGGTCTTGCATTAAACGACATTATTCACATGCTAATGTTTTTTCAAATGCTTTCTAAGAATCATGATTGTTGTTCAAATGCTTTACAATACGTGTAGGGAATTGGCTTGTAGAGTTTCTATAAGAAAATTGAATGTTATCTATATCTATAATATTTAATAATGAAAACCTTTATGTCGGTTTGTTGACTTCTATCGTTGTAACATAATGTTGTCAAAAAGAAGGTTTTTCACAAAATTTAACTGAAAATTTCGATTATAGATTTTATATATTTTTTATTTTTTATTTTTTGAAAACATATTATAAAATTAAAACTATAAAAGTTCAAAATGTGTATAAAACACCCTTGAACGTTTAGACCCCAAATTATAAAATATCAATTCAAATTTATAATCAAACAATTAATGTGCGGAACATGAACATAAGCCAATCACAGAATTGATAACTAATCTAAACCAAATATAAACACATCCACAGCAGTAAATATAAGGTAAAGATAAAGGAAAGAAGATGCAAACACATGGACAACACGCGATGTGTTATCGAAGAGGAAACCTAAGCCGTCGGCGTAAAACCTCTTCGCCGCCCTCCAAACGGTAAATAATCCACTAAAGAATATAGTTGGGATACATGAACAGCAAAAAACTCTCCAAGCCTAATCTACCCAAGTACTTAAGCCCTCCAAGCTTCTTGCTCCAACGAGGTTACGCCAAACCTATTTCTTCTTTAGCTTCTTGGATTCCGCTACTATACCATAGCATCAACTAATGTATATTGGTTCCTTCCAAACTGCTTCCCTTAGCACCAAATGAACCTTCTCACAGACGTGGGTGTGGTGAGATAAAGATTTGGTCAATGGCCTCTCAAGGACATGACAATGGAGAGAAAGAGAGTAGAGGAATTTGTAGAGTCTCTAAGGTAAAGATTGAGGATGAGGCATTCTTGTTTTTCTCTAGGGTTTCTCTCACAAAAATTCTCTCTGGAAGCTCTCTTAAAATCGTGGGTATAATGGTCTATATATAGTGGGATGAGAAAGGAATACAAAGAGACAGTTTTTGCCAAACAGGGTAAATTGGCGGCTTGGTCTCGCGGCTTGTCCAAGTCGCGAGTTCAAGTCGCGATGTAACAGCCTGGCCAGCCTGGGACTTTTGTCCTGTAGTGCAACAGCTGGCGCGACCCTTCAGCTTCCCTGTGTACATCTCACGTGCAAACATTTGGCGGCTTGTAGCCGCGAGCCACCCGCGAGTCCTAGCCACAAAACTCTGCTTCTTTGCACATACTTGAGTTTTTCTTCACATCTTCTCACACACTACCCTTACAATAATCCCACCTAAATACAGGGTTACTAAGTGCTAAATTACAAGCAAATTGACACGGAATAAAGCCAACAAAATGGTTGATAAATTTCAACCTTACAAACTACATAGCAAAATCAACTTCATTCTTAGAAAAATGAAGGGAAACAACAAACATTTATCATTTGAAAATTTGGGCACTTAAACGATTGAAACATCAAAAACTTTTTAAAAAAATTATATTAAAAATTCAAATCATAATAGACAATTGTAGTTTAGAATTGCATTCAATATTGTTCCAAATAAAATATTTTGATTTGTTTTGGTGTTAATTTCAGTCAATATTTTCATAAAACTATAGATCCATAATTACAAATGGCGCCATTAATATAACTAATATGTAACCCATGCTACCGCATGGGAATTGATATATTATTAATCATGAGTTTATTCATGTGTTAAAAGGCTCAGTTAAGTCTAAATTCATATTATTAACCATAAAATTTTATTAACAAAACTTAGTAGTATATATATATATATATATGTATAAAAGAAAGTGAGTTGAACCACAATAGATTGATATTGTATACAAGTTACAGTCACAGTTATGCGTATATTGAAAGGGTAATTAAGCCCATACAATTAATTGGTTCTTAAGTAAATAAAACTTTAGAGACATTTGGGACATCAATCAAATTTAAGTAAAAAAATGTTCAAAAGTAGCATAACTATAAGCCAAAATAGAGTAATATGAAACTAAATTGGCAACCATGAAGCTACTAAGAGAGAGGTGTTTGCCATAAAGGGGACTAATTAATAGGTTTAAGAATTACAAGGTTGACATTGGATATTCTTCCCATGTGCTAAATATTGTTTTCAGTAAGGTCACACCAAATAGGTTGAAAGCCATCTTCGTGCAAGATTGATAGCTGCAAGAGAAGTCAATCATCAAGTAAGGACTAAAGGATTTCAAAAAATGTTAATATTGACTCAATGTATGCGTATACACACAAACCCATCACTATATCAATTAAGGGAATCAAAACTAAATGGAAATATTACACAGAAAGATGAACCTTGGTAACGATATTTATCCAAAAGATCCATTCACGCTTTTGAATCTTCAATCTCTATTGGTGATTGAAATTTTCGTAGCTTAAAATATTTAAAATTAAAAAATAAATAAATAAAATAAAATAAAAAAACCTCAGAGTTGTTCTCATTTTGTAGTTTTACGATGAGTCATTTTGTAACATGATGGGCATTTGTATGAAGAAAAAACCTCTGAAATTGCATGGCTGATAAAAGAAATTCTCTCCAATCTCTTTTTATAGAGAAATGGATTTGTGCGTGTTTTTATACATCCTTTATAGTTGTATTATCACAAAACAAGTCCAATAGATTTAGATTGGTACTACCGATTCCCAAAGTATGAGTGTTTAATGTGTTATTAATTTCATTTCATCTCATTACCAAGTCCAATGAATTTTAATTGGAATTCAATTTTTCCAAGTGGTGCATCTCTTGCAATATTCTTTCATTTTTTATTTTTAATTAATTTTTTGAAATTTATTTTCAATTCTCATGGCCACTTTCCATATTCAGCTTCTTGTTACAGTTCCCTAGGTACTTTGAAGTTTGAACCAAGAGAACAATGAACCTACGTAAAAATAAATAAAAATAATGAATCAAAATAATGGTTCTCTCGAAAACAACCCCAAATCATATTATATTCTTCTGATTATTTTCTTTGTATACGTGTATAGTAAAATTGGACTCCAATTTCAAATTCTAACTGAACAATTGGAATGACACATGACCCAAAATTGAAACTCTAATTTGAAATTCTATTTGAGTTTCTCTCTGCTTCACCTATTATTATATATATATATATAGATTGGAGTTACATTATGATTGATTATAAGGACCAAGAGGAAATATTATAGGGACTCTTAGAACACACTTACTCAACTTCTTCAGTTATATTTCTTTCGGGGCGGGGTGGTGAAAGATTATTATTTTTAGAATATGGAAGATGATAGATTTGAATTTTATTACATCTTTATTGTGGTAAATGAATCTATGTGAAATTTTAATTTGACAGTTAAATTTGAATTCCGACTGTATTGACTATTATAGGCCGAGCCCATTCAAAAATTTACTGGGCTCATATATAGGCCGGCCTAGCATGCGATGGCTCATTTGGAGTATTTCCTATTCTATGTACCACACAAGAAGATGAAGGTATATCTCATTTTAATAATGCTTTGTTTGTTTGGAGTGAAAAATTTTGTGTAAAGATTTTTTTTTTTTTTTTTTTTTTTTTTTTTTTTGAAAAACAACTCTATCTCATAGCAATCTAAATAAGGAAAATTAGGAAATTGTTTTTTAATTCATTTAAGAGAACATAAGAAAATCAAATAGCTTTATAGAAAATGCTTTTTGAAAAATTATTCGTTTTCTAGAAGATATCATCGCTAAAACAAACATAGCGTAAGATACATATATATTCTCTCTCTTATAGTACATGTGTTCGGCATAATTATGAGGTCTATGAACTATAAAAAGATCACTGTATATATTTGATACATGAGAGTAGCATTACTTAGTCTTTTCTTGTTCTGTTGACAAACATCATGTTTGGTGTGTTTAATGCAATAAAATGGTTATATGTTGTATGCAAGTAGATGTAATATCATAATTACAAGATTCTAAATTTTCTCTTATTTATATGTTAGCTCTTATTGTATTTTCCAGCAACGAAACCAAGTTTTGGCAATTTAGAATGTTCCATTTAATTATGTTTTATACAAATGAAATGATGGTATGAACTATGAAAAAAACATGGTTAGCTCTTATTCGATTCATACAGTGTTTTTGGAAGTTTGGAGTGAGAAAGGAATAGATGGTATATATGAGCGGATGAAGGGCGGCCTTATTTGGATGTTTTAAAAATTAAGTAGGGAGAGAAAAATAAATACTCCTATCCTTTATTTAGATGTTTTACAAATTGAAAATGGGAATAAAATGAAATAATAAGACATCATTTAAATTACAATTATACCCCTCTTTTTTGTTTCCATTTAATGGAATAGATATAAATTGTCAATATAACGGTAAAATTGAAAATTTATTTATTTTTAAATATAATTGGAATTACAAATTTCCTCAATTTGGGGGAATTAAAAATGATAAACCTCCAAATCCCCTCTAATGCCTTCTTTATTCCTTTTAAAACACATCAAAACAAGGTTAATTAACACCACTCTTCCCCTCAGGAACGGACCTAGGATTTCAAGCTAAGAGGGCTGGAGATAAGCAAAAATAAAAATAAAAAATAATTCAAATGCACATCTATATAGTATTAAGAAACTTTCAACCAAGTCAAATACACAAAAATAATTGTTTCTTAATATATTAAGATGCAATCATCTATCAACAAAAACAAAGACGCAAAACGCTATTATTTCTTAATACACAAAACACTATTGTTTCTTTACATTTTAAAAAGAAAAAAAAAATTACATGGGTTGGGTTAATGATTCATGATTTTGAAGGGGGGGCCCAAGCTACAAAGTAAGGGAGCCCAAGTCTAATTTTTTTTTTTTTTTTTTTATTGAAAATTAAACTACTAAAAAAAAAGTTTTGGCCCAGGGGGCCTAGGTCCGTCCTTGCTTCCCCTCCTCTCAACTTCTTTCTCCTCCCCCTCTATTCAAACACACTATTAGGCAATTGGCTAAGATCATAAAAGAGGAAAAAGTATCTTATGAAACGATCTCAGAAGACCTTTTTAGATAACATGTGGATCCTAGACACACGCGCGCGAGTGCGAGAAGTCTATATACATTTTCACTATTTTTCTCATCAACTTAAATAAAACTATTTGCCTCATTTACCCCCCCCCCCCCCCAAAAAAAAAAAAAACTCTCTCTCTCTCTCTCATTTACTAAAAAAACAAAAGTCATGAGCAACCCACTATTTTTCTATTATCTCTAAACTTATTTTCACAATTTACATTTAAATAAATAAGTTTATTTATTTTATATATAATTAATGAGAAATTTTTTGAAAATCCATTTTTGATTGTGAATGTTGAGGTTATGAGATGAATGAAATGAAGTTGCAAAGAAAATAGCTTCTTTTGTTCTACATTTTTAAATTTACTTATGGAAAATATTATTCTTTTATTTATAAATACTTTTAATTTTAAATTTCTACATGAACATATGATTCTAGTGTTGAGAAAATAAATCACCCACCCAAATGACCCAACATGAGAGAGAGAGAGAGAGAGAGATGGAGAGAGAGAGAGAGAGAGAGAGAGAGAGAGAGAGAGAGAGAGAGAGGAAGTGAACCTCATAAAAGATTTTTTTGGAAAATTTGTTATTAACAATAAAAATATAACTTAATTAATTAGTAATATTATTTTTCAAAAATTAAGAAGAATAGATTTAAAATAAAAACTGTAATCTAAATAATTAAATAAATATTACTTATTACTTATTTTTTCTTTGAGAAATACTTATTACTATTTACATATAATAAAATATTTCGCTTAAATATATTATCTTAGACATCAAATTATATCAAACAGATCCTTGAAAACAAGTTTAATTTTGGAGATCACAAGTTGACAAGATTAATTTTGGTCTTGTAAGCTACCTCGATTAGGATTGCGATTGAACCATGGATATATAAATCCAATCCAACAAAAGTTTTTCCCCCTAGAATTTTCTTTAGTTTGAAGTTTGAACAGAAAATTTTGAAAAGTTCTTTGAATTTATGGTATCAATTATTTTAATTTATTTTATGTATACTTATTGCAAATGTTCAAAGTTGTGATCTCAAAGTGAGGACTGGAGTGCTTCACAATTGCATTTTTGTCAAAGAAAACAGAAAATTCTTGTTTTGTACACTAACTAAAAAGGGCCAAAAGAGATTATTGAAACCATTAGTTGTTGAAGTCTTAAGTATTAGGTTTCAAATAAATTATAGTAGATATTGGAGGGAAGACGATTTCCTCCTCATTCCCCTAAGAACATACAAATGCATGGTCCAAGAAGAATGAAAGAAAGAAAATCTACCTCACAGTTTGTAATGGCAAGACATGTATTACCAAGGAAGTGGTCATGTTTTCCACAAGCTTTACTGTCATCCATTAGCATTGAGCAACAATTCCAACAATTAATCCCAGTTTCTCTTGGGTGAGCCTAGCTCAAGCAATTACAAATCCTTTGCATGCCTTTGACCACTACTACGTGTTGCCACTTGCCAAGTCATATTTGAGTGTTGACACATTTCAATGTTTTCATATTACTTTTAAAAAAAAATTATTATTTTTTGTTAAAGGGGGACCAAGATTTTATTTATAATTGAAGGTTGACCAAAATTTTAATTCTTTGTCCCGGCCGTCCATGCATGTAAAGAACCGCTTATCAACGTTTAATTCGTTTCATTATCATGAATATTGATTGTAAAACTAAATCACAATTTTCACTACTTTTGGTGGTGCTGAAAAATACTAAGTACAAATAAAATGAGCCTATTTTACCTTGGAATTGGATTACCCAAGTATGGCATTTGAAGTTTTGAACATACTGATGAATTCTATTACAAATGTTTACCAAAAATAAAAGAGCTCTATTACAAATTAATAATACATATTCTATTTGTAAAGTAATATGGGGCCATGGAGGGTGATAGATATTATTAGTATAAAACCCTATTAAATGCCTAAAATTAAAAAATAAATAAATTCCACATCCCGTGGGCTACCTACCCTACTAGGAGAAATTCCATATTTTAGTTTCTGCCTTTTACTTTTTCCAATTATAGTGTTAAATTTGTGCAAGAAATTTGATTAAAAAAAAAAAGTCCTTATAAAATGTAAGAGAAAAATCCTTACACGGTCTTATATATATATATATATATATATGTGTGTGTATATATGTATATATATTCACGTTTGTAATGTATGTGATGATATTTAGGTTAGTTTCTCGATCAAAAGTTAGTGCATTCCAAACCCAGTCCCTGGAAAAAGCTGACACGTATCAAGAAGTAGGGTTTTTAGTTGTCAGTTAACATCTTCCACTGAATTGCCTAATTATTACAGTAGCTGACTATAGTGGCGGCAAACAAACCAACAGCCTAATTTCATCTTTATTATTCTTCATAGCAAATTTTTTTTTTCTTTTTTCTTTTTTTGTTGGCTGAAAGCAACAAATGTATATGATACTATCATATTTGTTTTATTAACTAGCTAGCCCCTACTCTTTTTTTTTTTTTTTTTTAATAGTGAGAAATGCTATGTTTATAACATTTTTTAGTAAGAAATGTTAAATAGTAGGTTGTTATTGGTTGTTATGGATAGAGAAAAAAGTAATTTAAGTTTTGGATTCAAATTAAAATAAATATCAACTTACTACCTATGATTTAATATGAAAATGTTGTAGACACAATACCTTTTTTTTTTCATTTAAGGAAAAAAAAAATGGAAGAAGTTCTTTTGATATGATACCCAAGGCTGGTGCAATGTATTTGAGACCTAAAGTGACAATTTTACTAGGATCTTTTTTATATTTGAATATTAATTAAATCATATTATTTAACTTTTGGTATTAATTTTTTCTTTACTTAAATTTTTATTTATTTTTTTCTTTTTGAGATGCAAAATAATTAATTTAGTTTTTGTATTCAAATTCTACTCACATTTTATTTTTTATTTATAACATGACTATTCTACTAGTGTATTTCTACTTTTTTTTCTCACTTTTTCAAAACACAAGTATAATTTAGCACTCTTTTCAAAAAAAAAAAAAAAAAAAAAAATCTTAAATTTTTTTTTTTTTTGAGATGCAAAATAATTAATTTAGTTTTTGTATTCAAATTCTACTAACATTTTATTTTTTATTTATAACATAACTATTCTACTCGTGTATTTCTACTTTTTTCTCACTTTTTCAAAACAAAAGTATAATTTAGCACTCTTTTCAAAAAAAAAACATAAGCCGATATCAAACACATCATATTATGTGTATTAAGTTAAATTACAAGGAAAAAAAATTAGTAAAGTAACAAACTAAATGTCACGTGGGACGCTATGCTAATATGATGTGAATAGTTGATGTGATAACTCATGCTAGCTGCAAAGAGGGAAAAGTACTCAAGGAAAAGGAAAAAGTAGAAAATGTCTATTAACTTTATTTGGTTTGGGGGATATATAGGACCTAATTTTGTCTTTTTACCTGTTGATTGTAATAGACAATGCATTTTATTGGTCAAAAGAAAAAAAAAAATTTCTAAGTGAGAGAGATTCCTTTTATTAAAATATGCATTAGCAAAACGGATAAATATAATATATTTTATTGATAAAAAAAGAGGGTCTTTTTATTTTATTTTATTTTATTTGAGAGTCTTAATTAGTTGCCTTGTTTACCTATAGTGTTAAGTCGACACTAATGATACCATCTAGTCTCACATCGGCCTAGTTGTAACTGAAATATGAATAGTGACTCAAAGAAATATCTATATGTACTCACAATTTTCTAAGCTCAGCTTCTTTTGGCCGAAAATATTATTTTAAAATTAATATATTCACTTACAAAAAAATTGATTTATCATTTTATTGTGACCTGAAAATGATCTGGAATTAAATATTTTTTGTGGAATCATTAGCATTTTTTGTAGTGGTAAATAAACATTCTAACAAAAATTTCATTCACAAAACCAATTTTATACAGAGAGTGATTAGAAATTCAACCATTTTTATTTTCAAATACACCATTATTAGTTCACAAACAGTTGAATATATATACACACACACATATAAGAATAGCCACCTAAAATAGTTAAATATATTAAATTATAGTAAATCATCTACATAATCATTCCAAATAATTTAACATTTTACATGCCTATACGGAAAATGTTTTAACTCGAGCAGCTTCAATTTTAATGGGAAAAAATGTTTTCCACCTAAAATCTATCGTTTTTCATTGACCAAGAAAAAAATTTCTATTGACTAGACTCACTAGAGTTTTATGACATACCAAATATTGGAATATGTTTTCCACCAAAATAAATGGATATGAATTTTCAATAATTTTATGAAATATATTTTTCTATGTGAAAGCCTAATATTGAGAAAGTTAAAAAGAAGCTTTTTGTTTTTTATCAAATATTTTATTTGGTCATGTCACTAATTTTAGCGGGTAATGTAAAGCATTAATATTTTGTTTATATAATTAGTGTTTGCTAGGTACATTTTTAAGAGACAGAAATGGTAGGTTGATTGCAAAGAAGAGAAGAGGAAATGTACTTTGTTTGGTTGAACAAGTGGGAGAGGAAGAGAAGATAAAATGGTAGAGGAATGAAAAAAGGAAAAAAAGAGATGAGGAAATGATGTACTTTTTTTGTATGTTTGGTAAAAGTTGATTCTAAAATTATATGGGTAGGACTTTATTATTATTATTATTATTGTTGTTGTTAGATTTTAGTTTTAGGTTGGCAAATGATGAACAAAAGAGTCTTTTATAGCGCTTTAAAAGTCCTTATGAATAGTGAAGACTGCTACCCAAGTTATGCAAATTACCGTGCTCCATTAAGCTTTTCTATAGCTTTATATAGTTGTTCAATTGATCGAAAGGCCCAGTTTTCAGTAGATCAATCTTTAGTTGGATCAATTGAGTTATGTGATTTCAAAAATGTAAATTCAACCCATCAAGTATTTAGGGTTTTGTGTATGCAAACCAAAGGTATTTAAGAATACCCTAATACATGTGAAAAAGACTTCTAGGGCTCTACTAATTGTAAATCTAAAGGTATTGTGTCTCCAGCTTTCAAAAACCTCTACTGGTGATCAAAGTAAAGCATATTCAAAACCAATGATGTTGAGGTTGTTGTAATTCTAGTTTTCTTAAGTGCTGGACCAAAATCTTCAAGTGGGTACTTGAAGTCATGGACAGGAGGTTTGGGTGCAATATCTCCATAACCAAAGAAGTCCATAGATTTGGATTACATTGAGTAACATTAGTAAATTTTACTAGAAATAGAATTATTTGATATTGTAAAACTTTTATTCAATTAGTATATTTGTTTTTGCTTTAGGGTTGCCAGGTTAAACCCCCCACCCCCCCTCTCCCCCTCCATTGGCTTTAACTTTGGAATTTATATTTCATTGGTTTTTTTAGGGGCATATTGTTGTGTTATGCATTTTTCACTTTACTTTTTATTTGAACAATATTGGTGATTATTTGTATAACCAAAGACCATTCATAATATGACTAAGTAACAACTTGACTTTAATACATGATTAACATGGATCTAATAACCAACTGTGATTGTATGTTTAATAAAAGCAAGAAGTAAAGAAAAGGAGCAAGAATTCCTTTATTTGTTTTTGCCTCTTTGGTTTTGTATAAGAATAGGGAAGGGAATGAAATATTGATAGTTATGGTGATTTAATTTTTAATTATATCCCTCAAAAGTTATATTAAAATATTTGATAATAGTTGGTAAGTTGTAAGGATATAAAAGTAATGGTGTGCAAAAAAAAAAAAAAAAAAAAAAAAACTTTCTTTTACACTTCAGCTTCAAATCAAAATTTTTTTTATTTAAAAAAAAAAAAAAAAAAAAAAAGATGTGGATCCTAGTTTCGCAATTCGCATTTTCTAAATATAACACCCCCACCTCCCTCACCTTTTTGTTTCCTCGTTTCTCTCCCACATAGAAAAAAGGAAAAAGACAAAATTAAACAAATCTACTTTTTTTCTTTCCTTCAAAGTTCAAACCAAAGGCAAGTGGAAACCTCAAAATTGACTAGAAATCTCTATTTACAAATTTGAAATTTCCACAAAAAAGTAGTGTTCGTATGTGTAAGAGAGAACAACCATTGCGGCCGCGCGTGCGTAGTAGTACTATCCACGCCCAAAAAGGTCGCTGCCATTACCATGCCTCTAAAATGGTTTCAAAGGTCACAAAACTAAACAAATACATTATACGAGTGACACCTAGATATAGTCCAATAGTTGACTAAACTATCACTACAGCGCCACAATTTTTTGTACTGCGTAGAGTATATTCCACAGGCCCACAAGGGAATGATATATCATACATACCTCGACAATGGTTTGAGACTTTTGAGTTTTCAGTTTTTTTACTAACAAAATCTGATGACAGAGTCGGCACATTCACTGCATTCTATAATTGACTGGTCAGTGTTCATGCACACATTGATTCAGGTAGATTAGGATTCATATTTTAGGGCTGACATCTAACACCGGCCATGCTTTTGTGATCATTTCTGCAATTTTTTTTTTCTTTCACACCTATCTTTATCCGTACATTTGATGATGATGGATGATAATTTATATTTGGCTGCCATTTCGAACAGCATGCTGCATGCATATACAGTTATCAATATCCCTTCCCTAGCGTATATCTTACAAAGAAAACATATGGCAGGTAGGATTGAATTTCACAATTATTAAAGTGTCATGCGGTTTGGCTAAAGTCGTGAGGTGATATAGACACAACATATATCTTAGAATAACAATATGTAGGTCCCGAATTTCATCCAATACTCCTTAATTGTGTTAAATAATGTTTAAATATAAAAAAACTTTTTGACTATACCTAATTTTTGAAACATTTTTCAAAAATTGGAAAGGTAATAAATCAGGTACAGTTGATGCATCTAGATTGGCCTTTTACTTAAAAAAACGTTTATTTTTTATTTAATAAAAGTTGATAGAAGTACAGTTGTAAATTAAAATAAAAATAAAACTTAAAAAAATTACAAAAACAAATAAGTTAAAAGAAAACCTATAACAGTTTTATATGTTGAACTAAAAATAGAAGTATTTTTAGGATAAATAATAAACAATAAGTCTAGGGATACATCCAATTTCAACTTGTTGAAGGTATTTTCAAAGTACAATGACGTAATACCTTTTTCTCTTATATTTACAATGAATCTCACAATAAATTTAACTAGTGAGATTTACCATAAATGTGAGAGGAGAGAGTATCATTTTTCGTACTCTAAGAGTACCTTTTTTTTTTATTAACTCCAAGTCGTAATTTAGGAGCATCTAATTATTACTATTGAAGTGATCAACTATGAGTTGGTAAGTGACAAAAAAAAAGAGTAATTATTTGTAAAAGTGATTTCCACCACTTTACAATCAATCACTTTAGCAAATGTGAAATTAAAGCTACATTTTTTTTTACGCAAAATATTTAATGAAAAATATCCTCTCTAATTGCGGGTGTTTTGTGCGATTGAAAATGTGGCCAATGTGAAAATATTTTCACGTTAATCGTAAAATTTTGGTCACCCCAAAATTTTTAGAAATCATTTTTCCATCATTTGTTGGAGGATATAAAAACCCAAAAAAAAAAAAAAAAAAAAAAAAACCACATCCCAAGATCCCTCGCCCCACCCTCATCCAACCTAAGAACCACCCCCAACACTGAGATTGGACAGAAAATGATTGAATTGGACCACCAACGACGAGGTCCACAACTGCCACCGATCTTGGACTACTTTTCTATCTCTCTCATCAAACCCATGCTACAACGATGAGACCCAGCCACACATATGACGATTGAATTGTTGATGACACCGCCTTCTCACCAATTGATATGTTTTTCTCTCTATATTTCTCATGTGATTACCAATCTAGGGCCCTGTTGGTACGTGTGTTTCTACAATAGTTTTCAATTTTTTTGGAAATATATGTAAGTAAAATAGTGTGTGGAAATGCATATAATGTTATTTAAAAACTGAAAACACGTATTTAAAATAATGTACCAAACAACCCAAGTGTTCTCTTTTTTCTTTTTTGCATGTTTAGTATTTTTATTGTGGATTTGTTGGTTATGGATTTTTTTTTTTCAGGATTTTGTGAGTTAACGGTGAACTTTTTGTTGAGGGTTTTTTTTCTTTCCCAAATGGGTTAAACATTTGAAAATTTTTTTCGGAACATTTTTAACAGAAATAAATTATTTTCTTGAAAACATTTTTAACTGAAAATATTTTACAATCGAAAAATATTTTATATCAAAACAAACGCGTAGATGTGCAATTAGGTGTACCCTAGATTTGTTGGGTAATAAAGCAAGATTAAGTAGCTACTTTTAGAATACTCATTTCATTGCTAGAATTTTGCATAGACTACTATTGTCCTTATATTAATTTGGCATTCTTTTTTGGGTTAAATTATTGAATTAACATCTTAATGGGACAATATATTCACCTTTAAATTTCTTAATTAGCAATCATGTACCATTAAATTATTTAAATCTCTTCATTTTTATTTTATTTATAGATACAATATAATTTCAATTAACGATGCATTCCCTTCATTTTAAACGCATAAACGATGGATTAGGGTTTAACTTTTAAACATGCGAAAAGAAAATCAAGTGAATAGCCTAAAAATCCCTAGGGGATTGTGCCATGCAGCATCACCTCGCTAGCTAGCTAGCTAGCTAGCTAGCTCTAGGGGTAGCACCAAGTACACTTCCTAAATGAAAAGAGTAAGACAATATGGGAATCAAGTCAATTAATTAACCCTCCATCTTGGGTTTGTAGTTTGTACTCCCCATTCTAGAAACGAATGCATCAGATTCACGTTTGTAATGTGTAGTTTTTCAAAAAAAAAAAAAACACGTTTGTAATGTGTAAAGTTTATGGCAAGAGAGCCGCAAGACTCCTATTTTTACGGGGTAAATTAATTTTTGTGGTGAGGTTCAGTGAATTGAATTCCCAATGACATCTTTTTCTTTACTTTCCAATTCAAGAAAGCCAAATTTAGCATGCATTATAAAGTAAAAGTATATATGCTCCGTACTGAATAGAGTCCAAATCTTCCACCTAATTAAGAAAACTAATAAAGATTTATTATTTTTCGAGGAGAAGAAGGCCAGAAGTGTGGACCACGCCCAATACATCTCATATTATATGAATTTACCAAAACAAACCCCATAAACATTTGTAAAAATATTTATAGAGTCACAATTTGTAGCCCAAGCCCTGAGGATGTGGGATATAGGCCCAATGAGCTCAATACAATAAATTTGTAGAGAGTGGGTGAAAGAGCTGAGCTTTTTCTGGATTGGACAACGGTTAGTAATGATTTCCAATATGAACAAACGGGAAACGCACGTAAAACTCAATGAAATGATTATCTGAGGAGATAGATTATGAATTAAACCAATAGTTCTGAATGTTACTACAGTTTTTATTACTACAGTAATTCCTTTCTTCTTTTTCCTCTCTTCTTTTGTCACTCTTCTTTTGTCTCTCTTCTTTTGTCTGCCCCCTTCTTATAGGAGGTTTTTTACATTATATAGTTTCTTTCAGGCCATCTTGATTGTACACTTGCTAATCATCTAAACTTTCACTCGAGTACATATCCCATCAGACATCTTCTTTGGCTCTCTGTGAATGGTAGTAGCTGAAACTACACTGTTTAGGGGTCTTCTCCACATAAATGCAGCTAGAAAAGTTGCTGCAGTGCATTTAATGCGGAGGTAGCAACTTTTCTTTTAGATATTTCTAAACTCTTATCGTCTTTGTATGTGCCTGAAGTTCATCCTTATCGTTGGAATTTCATGGAATGTCACCTACACCGCCTAAACACAGGTTTGATCGATGCTTGTCGTATCTGAGGAGGAGATTCTCCTCGGACAATACTCCTCCATTCATTTCTTATGTGATTCTTAATTTTGGAGTCTTTACAAATCATTTACTCCTTCTCGGACATACTCACATCTTCGAACCAAGCCTAAGGCCCAATATATAAATTTGGGCTCTTATCCCTACAGTATCAATTTTTTTTTTTTTTTTGGGATTTTGGAATGTTAAGAACAAAGAAGACAAGAAGTTGAATTATCAAAAAAGAAAAAAAAAATGAATGAAGAAATTGGCAACTTAACTTAGCATACTCCTTATTGTATTCTTTGATGAGTTCTAAGTTTAAAACCTTGTTTATTTATTACTAATGGTTGAGTTACTTACTACTAACTCTTACCCAGAAAGTGGGTTCCAGTTAACTCAACTGGTAAAATATCTGATGGTTGTATAAAAGATTTGGGGTTCGATCCTTACCCACACCAAAAATTGATTGGTGTTTTGGTTTGATAATAAAGAGCTATCATCAGGAGCGGACGCCGTAGGTTGAACCTCTCTCAAAAAAAAAAAAAAACTCTTACCTAAAAAAGGAAAGGGGGGAAAAAACAGTCTGGTTGAGGTGGTACTTAATTAGTGCTAAGGGACTTCGTAGTGAAAAATGTAATTTACATACCTCCTGAGATAATCATTTTATCCATAACGCATATTTATATTGCTGATTTTGAATATAATTATCATATATCACAATTGGATATGATATTAACAATGCAAATGGAAGGCATGCATGGAAGATTTGAGTGCTCAATATTTCCAAATTGTATCTTAGTTGATGAGAAGTAATTAAGTGAACTAGGTTTGTTAAACAAACAAACCAAGTTCACACTTAATTACTTCTCATCAACTAAGCACATACACACAAAGGAAAAGAAAAAAGGAATGCAGTTCTAACACAAAAGGCACACCACAAACTCCATAACAGATGCCACACTAAAGCTTTGTACTTAAGACTTTTTATCAACACACATTGAGAATATATATATATACACACACACTACCAAATTAGGGCCGGTGAAATTGGTTGTTATGATGTGTCACCAATAAAATCAAATGTTGAAGTTTCTAAGGAATTGTAAATTTAATAACTTAATCGTTGTTCTAACATGGTCAGTCAAGAAGAAATTTCAATCAAAGAATATTTCCTCTCATATCAATTGGAGGTTTGCAGAACTGCTAGTGCTAAGTGGTAAACTCAAAAATACATGTGTACCACATCGAGCTTAAGTTACACGACTTTGAAATCACACTTACAGTACCCAGTATCACCGACGACCCATACTTTCTCATCTGATTGAGGTGGTACGTCAAAACACAAAGTGGTAATTGTACCCTTTTGCGGCGGAGGCATGGAATAGATGAAGAATTGAAGACAAGCCCTTGGTGAATTTCAACCTCTCTCTTCCGTTCCTCTCAACTAAAATACCAAATTCAAAAAAGTACTCATTTTAATTACGTAGTTAAACAAATTGCTTTTGGGAGACTACGACCCTAGGTCTTAGGTCAAATTTGTAACAACCCATGTGTTTAAGGTTCAAAATTTCCCCATTTATTTTGAAAGCTCTTAAAATTTTCGGTCAAAGGTTTGCAAAATTTTGCCAAAAAAGGGTTGTTTCTCACATATCTTGTGTTCTTCTTATTGTTATGAAGTTTGAGCAATGGTTAAGATTTTGGAAATTAAATTACACAAAATTTTCAAGTTCTTTTTCTTAAAACATATAAAACACTTAATCCCTTTTGTCATATTATTGTATTTAAACTAAAGAGGGTTACGTATTTATAAAAGAAAAACATGAGTTTTTTTGTTGAGTTTTACTTGCGGAAGGCTTGCGAAAATTGATGCAACAATTTTGGTCAATGGGCATTGCCAAGTGGCCTCTTTTGGTTTTATCAAAGAATAGAGCTCGAGGCATCAAGAAAAACAAGAAGATATATCATGTAGCTTCTCACACCATGTAGTGTGTGAGAAGGTAGATGACTAAATGCATACACATGCATTACAGCATAAATATACTTTTTTTCGTGAAAAAACCAATCCCAAACATTCACCTAATTGGGCCCCACTGCAATACAATGTAAGGTGTGTGAGAATTTTGATTTTTTTTTCAGGGGCAAATACACTGAACCTAAGATTACCCTTTTTTGTCTATCTCTCGTAATCTCTTTAGGTGAATGTGAAAAAGGGTTAAGGCAAGTTTCTAGCAGATTTCTGCTGTGTTTTTAATTCCTTTGAGAAAGTCTAGACACAATAAAATTTTACATATTTTCACAATATTTTTGTTTTGAGTTGTAATAATTAATAATATATATATATATATATATAATTTCATTTTATTTTTACTTTATAAACTAACATTTTAGTTTGTTATAAAAATATTTTGAGGTTTTATTGTGGCCTTGGAAAGAAGTCTTAATTTCTTTATTTTCTTCTTCTTTTCCATTTAGAGAGAGGTTGACGGAGCAAATTAGTTACGGACCGACCACGGTTAAGTGGCTTAAAAAGGACGAGACTTAAGCATGGAGAGAAACACGTGGACCCTTCTTAGGGTTTAAAATTTGCAATTGCAGGACAATCTTTTCCAATTAAGAACAAGTTGCCTCTGACTAAGCAAAACGAAATCAACAAATCATTCTAATATCCTGGCCAATAATGCAAGTTCAGAGATTGACTTAAGCTAAAACATGATGATGATGTAGTATGAGCTTGAATTTCATGAATTCTAAGTATGAACTTGAATTTGAATCAAATCATGAATTTTTATTAATTTTCTCGTAGTGGGTTTTACAAACATAGAAGATAGAACCCACGTGAGCTGTACTTACGAACTTTTCAACACTAAAAACCTTCTACGTGATTTGTATGCGGTATTTTGTTAGTGTGTATACGATATTGTCTTTTTCCTCTATTTTCTTAATGCGTTATTATTTTCCTTTATGTTTATTTGATTAGGTTCTTGACGTGAGAAAATTGTTATATGTGTTGGCCTTTTGGGCACTACGAAATACGATTACGAATACCCTCATACGAAAGATTTTTTTGGCACTTTTACTGGTTTACAATTATTCCATGTCTAGCTAGGCGAATGGGGTATAAGTATGTCATTTTCAACTAATGGAGAATTATTAATTAAGGATTATATTCCTATGATTAAAATCTTGAAATCATATGATGCCATCAAAGTTTTAGGGTTTGATTTGACATGGGGTTTGATTTTTACAATTCATTTTATATATTTAACTAGCTATAGTAATGATGTTATCGTGCAGTACCATTTTTTTTATATAAAAAAAGTCACTACATGCCTCAACAAATTAAACAGTTGTGATGACAACTTATTACCTCACTATTAGGTTGAAAGTGTAGGAGTATCTACTTCTTCACCTTACTGTATAGCCCAAAGTTGTATGCAAACATTGCATGCTAGCATGAATGTACTGATGTACAGTTTAACATGCAAAAATACTAGCAAAATATTCATATGATGCATAGGCTAAATAACAAAAAAAAAAAGGTCTAATTTAATCATATTCGAAAACATATGTACATAATATAACTATAAGACTATCTAAAAATTAAAATTTTAAAATAATATGTAATATTTTGCATTTAATTTTAAGAAGAATATTAGTTTATTTATAGATGTAATATAAGTTTTATTTTAAATTCCTTAAAAGGAAAATACACAACTCTTATGTTTCCGCATAAATTACAAAACCCCTTTAAAGTTTTGACTTTTGAGTGCAACAGTATTAGATTTTGTTATCTAATATAACAGTGAGGACTAGGATATACAAATTGTAAAATTTATTAGACAACATAATAGATTGCACATAGTTAGGGATCTGTGTATATCCCATGTTGATTGGATATTTTTTTGAGTGTTTGTTATATGTGTGGGTGTATGTGAAGTCACACATCAAACATTTACTCGGCTGAATTGGGATTTATTAACCATTATTATAAGGAGTTTCAATTGCTATTAAACTAATCTTTTTGAGTTCTAGACACAAATGTGATTTGTACGTGGTTTTCCTTGTTACACTAGTCAATTGGTTGGCTCCTTTGTGGAGTGAGGACTAGGTTCAAAACCTTTATGTAGCCATTCCAAAAAAAAAAAGTGATAGCATGTAGTGATTGCAGCTAGAGAGACCTATAGTTTAGCATGGCCCTTACCTTCAACACACACGGAGAAGAATAATATAAAATAGTAAGAACAATGCAGAAGAGTCAAAGTGTCAAGCCTCAAGCTTTGACATTTGAAGGTTCAAATCCTTTTAGTTACTAGTTGCTTCATTTAATTAACAGCATAAGCAATGATCTCATTTAGCCCGCCACACACGTTATGATACCTAATAATTTTCACTTATTTGAAATCTGCTTATTTTACTGAAATTGAAAATTTTTTCTTGAAAGTATTGTAAATAAAAATAAAAATTAACTGAAAAAGTGTAGTGAAACTTATAAATAGTGCAAAAAAATGCACTTGATTTTATAAATAATAGCAAAAATAAAATAAATAGTAAAATAAGCTGACTTTTTAATTTAAAACCAAAAACATTCTTAACAGAAGAGCACTTGGATTAAAACTTTCCAATGTACATAACTAAAATTTCGTTGAAAGGTTTTCTTTACATAGTTTATACATATATATATAAAAGAAACTTTTACTTATTCCGCCCACCCGGTAGCTGAGCAAACAGTCAAAACACGTCCTTTTTTGTCTGTAAGTCTTTTATTCCGTCAGCAATGACCTCAGATCTCACTAAGGAATAATTCTGTAATAAAATAGAAGTGGAAAAGCCATGGTGCTGAACTTATTATACATAGGATAAGAGATTTTATAAGTAACATGGAATTTTTATTCGAGTTGTTATTTTCATCAACGTTATAGGTCGTAGGTGGGAGAAGAATAATTGTGCACTAGTCCATCATCGTCTTTGAAAGTTTGAAACGTGGATTACTGTTTGTATTGCCTATTTATCTATATTCCAAACACGTGTTTTCTTACTTGAGTTTCTCGTTGATTATGAATGATAGTCTAGGTCACAACTTCGGACATAACTTGTTAGAATAGTCGATTACAAGCGGTGACAGTAATGGATATATATAAATAATCAACGATTTTAACAAGTTGTGGTAAAATTTGTGTCTTTACACTTTTCGTCTTGAGTGTAGTTGTTTCTGTGAACCTTATTTGGTATTTTAAGATATTAAGTTTATTATAAGGATGGGCTCTATCTTGTTTGTGATTCTCACATATTCGTAAGATAATTTTAACATAGAATTCTTAAAATATATTTATATACAGCGGAATGAGGGCCAAAATAGGCATTTACTCATTTCGCTAAAACTTTCCAGCAAAATGCCCCATGCCTAAAACTATTTAGGGAAATGCCCCTGTTTTGAAACTCAATTTTCTAAAAATCGAGTTTCAATTTAAAACTCAATTTTTGGATAATCGAGTTATAGTGAACTGAAAATTTTAAATAAAAAAAATTTGAGGAACTCAAGTTCCAAAAAAAAACAAAAATTCTAAGTCCAAATTCACTATAACTTAATTGTCCAAAAATCGAGTTTTACATTTGAAACTCAATTTTCTAAAAATCGAGTTTCAAAACAGGGGCATATCTCTAAATAGTTTCAGACAGTAGGCATTTTATTGAAAAGTTTATGAGAAATTGGTAAAACCCCATTTTGGCCGCGGAATGAGTTATTAAATTTTTCTTCATTAATAATTTAAATAAATACTAAAAATTATTAGTCAATATTTTTTGGAATGTCGATAATTGATAAAATCTAATTTAATTATTTCACAATAATTAAATAGAATTTTTAAAAGCTCGATGAAGTTGCAGTAAAAACTCTATAGATCTTAATCAAAATTTTCAATCATATACGCATGCTCCGTTCCATATATATTGTTTCACGTGCTTCAATGAAATCTCCTGTTAGTAATTTATTATAGCTCAATTACTTTTTTTAAAAAAAAGTAATTATAAATAATAAAAAGTAAAAACCTTTTTTTACTCTTTTTCCAGCTTGTAGTGACTAGATGACTGTAATCGTCATGGAGCTTGTGCTTTGTTGGTCTAGTTGTTAATAACCATTGTAGTAAAGCATGTAGAGAATTAACCATATACTTGAACAAAGATAGGTTAATTCATGCATGCATGGAAATTAATCATGTGTAATGGCAATGGCCACGGAAGGAGA
This sequence comes from Quercus suber, assembly GCF_002906115.3. Taxonomy (NCBI): domain Eukaryota; kingdom Viridiplantae; phylum Streptophyta; class Magnoliopsida; order Fagales; family Fagaceae; genus Quercus; species Quercus suber. The sequence continues at coordinate 230,068 of NW_027069912.1, read as the reverse complement.
GCTGAGTAAAGAGAGCAAGTTTGGTTTGAAAAAAGTTTTATGCCTTTTAAAAGCGTAAATGGACCTTTTGAGTTAATTAACAATTTTCAATTTCACCAAATTGAAAATGTTATCAAATAATTTCTTGAAAATAATTTTTTTACCTAAACAAATGGAACCTAAGGCATGATTCCGAAAAATAAAAAGGCATCTTTCTTGTTCTTTCTTTGTTTTTTTTTTATATTATTCTTTATTGAGTAAAATATTATTTTGGTTCTTAAACTTTATCAAAAATTCGTTTTTCATCCATAAACTTTAAGAAGTTCATATTTCATTCTTAAACTATTAAAAAAGTTCATATTTCGTTCTTAAACTATTAAAAATGTTTTATTTATATCCTTAAACTTTACTAAAAGTTTGTTTTTCATTCTTAAACTATTGAAAAGTTTCTTTTTCATCCTTATTTTTGTCTTTATACTATTCAAAAAACTTTTTACAAAATTTATGGATGAAAAAAAACATTTTAAAAGTTAGAGATGAAAAACAAACGTTTAATAAAATTTAAGAAACAAAATAGCATTTTGCTCATTTGATCAAAATTATCTGAACAAAACTAGGTTGATTTAATTTTACTGCTGCAATTTCTTCATTCAATCAAAATTAAATATTCAACCCACAAGTCAATGGTCAGTTTTTTTTTTTTTTTTTTTCCTTTTACCTTTAAAAGAATAGAGAAGTCAGTACGTTTACATGTAAAAGATTATCTGAACAAAACTAGGTTGATTTACTTTTACTGCCGCAATTTCTTTCTCTTTATTATAAGCTCTATTAGTCTAATGTTTCTTTCTTTTATATTTTTGCTTTTCCTTTTTTGAAAACATCGTCGATTGCTGACACTGTTTACCAAAAGTGAAGAGACAAAGTGCTATTCAAATTTGACAAATCCATGTCCACTGCATGCTACTTTAATGTTGTATCACAGTTGGTGTCACAAGTTTAATAAGAGTTCAATAATATTATAATAATGTCAGGGGTATAATATTTTTTACCATTTTTTTTTCCACAACTCCAAATATAACTTGTTGGGATTGGAGTGTGATTACTATCTCAATACATTGTTAACAACGTTTTTATCATGCATTTCTTATAACTAGTATATAACCCATGTATGTGCACGGTACAATTAAAAAAATTACAATTACACACATATATGGATTCAAATTATATTCTCTCTCTTTTGTTTTTTTTTATTTTAATTTCTTTTGAATACACACATGAGTTTACTCTTTCTTTTTATTATTATTTTTTGTTTATTGGGCTTTTGATAATTTATTTATATTAGACTTTTCGTCTTTTGCACCTCATTAACTCATCTAAAATAAAATAAAAAAAATTAAAAACTTAAATAGGACATGTGACACAAAATTAGACAATAATTGGAATCTAATTTAGTGGATTTTTTCTCAATTTTACCTATTAACATATATATAGATAGGTTACATCAGGCTATCAACAATTGTAAATAAAAAATATGGTAAATTGCAAATTACAGCCCTAGAGTTTGAGGGTATTTGGATTTTACACCATAACGTTTCATAATTTAGATTTTACCCCCTAAATTTTAGGGTTATTTGGATTTAACTCCCTAAAGTTTGGGAGTGTTTGAATTTTATACCCTAAAGTTTTAGAAGTTGGGGGTGTAAAATCCAAACACTTCCAAACTTTAAGAGAGTAAAATCCAAATTTTGAAACTTTAGAGTGTAAAATCTAAATTAACACCACCAAACTTTAGAAGTGTAATTTGCAATTTACCCTAAAAAATAAAAAAATTTATTCATCTAAACTCATGGATAATATTATGGTGTCTAGTTGTTAGGATCATATTTTGTATGAATTGGAAAATTCGAGTCAAAATGCACTTTTGATATATTTGATTCTTAGTCTAGTTTATTCTTAAAGTGTTTAAGTGGTATTAATTGAAGACTAAACCAAAATAGCTCAAGAATTGCTCAAAATTGTGCTGCAGCTGCTGTCCTAATAGATCTCTCAATAGCAACTGATCAATCGAGGTGACTTATACCTCGATCGCAAGCTAGATAATAGTCAATCAATCAAGCTTCATTTATATAGAATTCTAGATTTTGTTTAGATGATGTGGCATCCTTGGATTTGTGCATTAGGGTTCCAGGACACCTTAAATATTATTTTTATGAGTAGTCATCACATACACAATAGACATACATCATTGAGAAGTTGCTACAACCTTGTGCTCCTTAAGGTTTTGTACCAAGCTACTTCAAGTTAATCTGTTAAAGCTTGTTGTTATGAAGAACTTTTCATCCACCATCTACATCAAGTAAAAGTTGTTGTAGACAGTCAATCATATTGATAGAAGATCTTATCTGTGCAACTGTTAGCTATGTTGATAGGAGATTCATGCTAATCAAATAAGTCTACTATCAATCTTGGTCCATCCGAATTGGAGCTGAACTAGTTCCAGTAGGTTTTACAATCATAGGTATTTGGGATTGGGTAATCTCTATGCTTGTAACCTTTATTATGTTTTAGTGGAATCTTCAAGAGTGGTAACCTACATAATCGTCTAGTGAGGTTTTGCCTATGAAGGTTTTTGCTAACATGACCATATCATGTTGGGCTTTGTGGATGACCCGACCTAAAATAATGTTGCGTGATTTTTAATGGGAGATTTTCTAAGGCTTAATCCATGGAGCGAAGGCTTGGGCCGTTTTGTAGATTGTGAATCCTGTGCGCATGATATATAGAAACCGTTGTTTTGGTAATTAGGGTTTCTTGATGTAGTTTTTAAGAGAGAGGAAAAACTGTACTGCCACACTTGTATTTTTTCCTTAATAATAGTAAAATCCCTGTAACTCCGTGGACATAGGCAAATTGCCGAACCACGTAAATACTGTCTTGTGTGTATGATTATTCTTTTTGGCGTGTGTTTTTTCTTCTATTTTGTTTCTCACAGGTTTGGGAATTTCGTATTAATTCCCTACATATTGTTTTGTCAACTTATTTTTTTTCCCTGCACCTAGTTTACACAATATGGTTGTGCCTTTGACGTTTTAATTGAATATTGTATGAAATTAATCTAATTAATCAACTTGGATAATTAGTTAATTCAATTGAGATTAATTTCTTAACCCAACACTAATAATTTTGGTATGTATTACAAAATAGATATCGTGGCTGCAAAAATCATATTGCAAAGATGATAAAAAGCCACAAAACATTTAATCATTTTATGGAAACCCTTTTTTTTCATTGCCACAGATATAAAAATCAGTACAATGCATTTATTAATTTCAAAGAAAAATAGTGTAATTATTTGTTTTCGATTAGAGTTCAACTTTTATAAGCCACCATTGTTAACGTTTATTTTTTTTTTTAAACATCATCATCATCTTCATAAAACAGGTGTAAACAAGCACAACTGGGCAAAATTTTAATTTGTTCTCCATTGTTGAAAAGAAATTAAGGACCAACTCCTATTTTGTACAATTTTTTAATATAAAGCTAAAAGTTCCACCCACAAACAGAGAAAACCATACCTCAGAAGAATGCTACTAATGTGGTTTTTGAATCTTCAAATTACACTGTGATTTAACAACAAGTGATGATACCAAAAATCGTCAATGAGTCACACGGTCCTTACATGCTCTAGACAGAACCTGCGAAACAGAAACAAAGAAGACCTTGTAGAGAATACCAGTGTGGTACCGGCCAAATACCCTCTGAATGTTAAGTTAGAAAACTTTCACAACTCTAAAATGCTAGAGCTAGGGTAAATTATGCGTACCTTGGTTTGTGAGAGTTTGGGGTTTTTATAGTAGCGTAGAGTTGATATTCGTTTCTTAGTGGGGAAGATCTTTCCTTGTAGGGAAGATCCTCATTAATACATATATCTTACAGGATCCTTTCCTTTTAGGGACCCTCTTGATCAGGGTTAATTGTGGGGTGTAAGATATTTTCTTGTATAAATATCTGCGAGGGTCAAGCAAGGCCATGCTTGACCCATCACACATTTTATTCTCGTTGGTCTCTTCTTGTTCCCATCAGCCTTCTCTCTTCCCATCTTCCTGTGTAGAAATCATTGGGTATGGAGGTGGGATCATTGGCCTATGGCGTCGTCATTTTCATACTTTTTTATGTGCTTGCAAAATTGACGAGCTTAATGGGGTCTTCGACTTCTTTGCATGTAGTGGGTTTATCCCTTTCTAAAAACACCATCGTCAGCTGTCCCCTACTCCATGACTCCGTCAGCATTAGCTAACGGGTCATGGAGTGTAACCTTTCCTTCAGTGTTCATTTGTTTGAAAAAAGAGTGCTCATTAATGACTCTTTGAGCAGCCTTTATTAAATGCTAGGACACGTGGCATTGGAGGGTTGGTCTCATTTCTGAACAAAGGCGTCGCTTTGTTTCCCGTGCTCTGTAGTCCTATAAATAGTTCACCACATCTTCTTATTTTTCCTTATTTCATCTTTGCAAATCTAAAGAGAGGGAGAACTGTCATTTCATCATTTTTGCTGCTGTCAAACTTTCGAATCTTGTCACCCCTCAAAGTCGTCAACAAACCTGTAAGTTTTCTTTTTCTTTTACTTCTTTTTCTACTTTCTTTTTTCTAGCTAGTCGTCACTTCCATAGAGAGACCCGTCAAATAGGTTCTTAGAATACTCCATCACTTGTAGGTGAATAGATGTTAGGTGATAAAGAAGCGACGAGTGATCAGTCCATGAGGGAGCGGGCTACGACGAAGTCTACCCGTCAAGCCATGGGCCTGAGGAAGGCTCATCCTAGTCGTCAAAGAGGGAACCGTCTGCCCATTCTCCTGATGACAAAAGAAGATTATAACGGAGAAGGAATAGAGGAAGAGGACGAATATGACGAGGGAGAGGGGAGAACGAAGAGGAGTTTGAGGGAGAAGGCGACAGGGGTGAGGATGAAGGTGATGGGAGAGCTCCTAAGGGAGAAATTTTAGGAAGCTCAGGGGATGGTCACACCTGTCCCTTCATCCCTCTTGCGATATGGATAGTCAACGACTTCAAGCCAACGATGACGACCAATATCTTCAAGAACTTACGGGATCGTTACCAAATCCCTAATAACATTCCAATCCATCTGCCCAAAAAATTTGAAAAATGCTACTCTAGGAAGACTGTAGACGTTGGCATGTATGACGTCATGTTCGCAATAGGGTTGAGATTTCCATTAACAGCATTACACCATCAATTGGCCATTTTCCTAGGTCTATCTGTCAATCAAATAGCCCCCAATGCTTGGAGGATATTCATAGGGGCCGAAATTCTTTGGGGTCGTTTTAGTGGTGGAAACCGTCAATTTACCCTGGACGAGTTCTTTTGGTGTTACAGACCCTAGCATATCTCCTCATCTAAGGGGATATATCATTTTGCAGCAAGGAAGAAGTCACTTGGGTTGGTGTCGGACATGCCCGACTCCAATAGAAATTGGAAGAATAGATATTTTTTTTCGTTCAAGGGATGGACTGGGTATGCCGTCGAGAAGAGTGGGTGACTATGCCTCATGGCTTTGACAATACTTGGGGCATCGTCAAGGATTGAGGTTTAGTACCATCTGCATTCTTATTTTTCCTCTTTTTATTTGTTTAAGTGTTTAACATCGTCTGCTTCTTCTCTTTTTTAGCTAGCATGCGTCCTTGTATAACTAACGAGCAGGAGACTTTCATCTGTCGAGTGCTTGAGATCCCCATTAACGAAAGGAAGTGCCGGGACCTAATCACCCTTGATACGTTGCACACCTATTGCGATGGTCCTATGCCGACGCCTGCAGCTCGTAGACTAAATACATACTCCCATGGGCATAATTTCTTACTCCTTTGCTTCATTCTTTCCGTTGTCTTCTTTTCGTCTACTTATCTAACGTCTGTCTCTTACCCTTCGCAGAAATGGAGGCAGTGATGCAAAGAGCCCTGGTAAAGGTGTCAACCACTGCGCACAAGTAGAAGGAGAAAGAAGGGGCATCAACGTTGGCTCCCAAGGTCATTGGCAAAGGATCGTCAAAAAGGAAGAATGAAGGGAAGGACAACCGTCCACTTAAGAAAGGACCAGTCATCCCTATGGGTGACAAACAGAAGAAGTCATTGCCTCCCAAACCTAACCATGAAGCTTGTAAAGGTTTAATGACAGCGACTGGTAGCGTCACCCAAGGGACCGTTTGTCGTTCTCTCACACATAAGGAACATGCTATTGAGATGGTTGAGTCAATCATCAAGGAGATGAACTTGGGCCTTTGTGTCGAGCAGCCGACAGAAGACTTGGGGGCATTAAGTCTTTTTGACCTTTGTAGGGTACGTCCTTTTTTCAAACTTTCTTTTACTTTGTTGTTCATTCATTGGCTAACGGTTGTCTTGTTTTTAGGTGCTGGTGTGTATGAAGGCACTTCAAGATAGGAGCATCGCATAGGAAGGGGTGATCAGCTGGCTTCGGAAGTGTAATAAGACCCTAACCAATGAGCAGGAGCAACACAAGGGGGTCCTCCGTACTCTTAACAAGGAGGTGACGACCTTGACCAAGAAGTTGAAGGAGGAAGCCCGTCTCCGAGAGAAGGTGCAAAAGGCCAAGGCGAACCTGGAGACGAAGCTGACAACCCTTTATGAGCAGGTAGAGATGGCGAGGGTTGATGCCATAGCAGAGGTCAAGGCTTCCCAGGCTTTTATTGATGCATGTGCGGTTTATTATGATGACGGGTTTGAGGACTACCTAAAGCAAGTCAGGTTCGTCTACCCAAACCTGGATCTATCCAAAGTCACCATGGACAACCTGCTACCGATGACCCCTATAAATGGCGGTACCATCAGTGAAGAGTCTAGCGACTCCACTCATGCATAACAGGGTTCGAAAGATGACAGTGGGGTTCTTGCCCAACCTACTCAGAAGGGTCCTATCACTACTTTGGTCCCATCTACTAAGGATCTGTCTCTTAAAGAGGCCAGGAACCCTTCCACCTAGGATGCCCAGAATCCCCTTGACAAAGATGATGAGAACCCTCCTTCTTAAGACACCCAGAACCTTCTAGCTTATTTTTTATTTGTTTAAATTTTTATGTATTTCATCTTATCTTCAGACAATGTTGAATGCCTTTTTTGTTTTTGGGCCCTATTGTAAACACTTTCTTTTACTTATGGCGTCTGTTTAACATTTTACATCCATCACTTTTAGTATGCTCTTGCTATGTGTTCTCTTATTTTAAGATATGCGTATGTCTGTCCGCCTTAAGTTTAGCAATATGTTAGGATACACCCGTCTACTTGGGTGTGCCCGTCCCTAAGGGACTCGATGTATTTTGGATATGAACCCATCAGCTACTTAATAATTTTTCAACATCCACGAATATGAACCTGTACTCCTAAGGAGTCAGTAGTAAACTCATCTACTTAAAGACTTAATATCTCCGTTTACCTATGGACTTAATAAATTTGTTCATTTGTGTATCCCCATCCATTCATGGACTTTGTAACAAATTTTTCTACTTATGGACGTTGTAATGAACTCATTCGCTTGGGGACTTGACGTGTGTGTCCTCTTGTGGACTTAATAATTTCTAAGGGCACCCACTTTTGGACATAGTAATGAACTCATTCACTTGTAGACTTAGTGAATTCATCCACCTATGCACTTAATATTTCCATCTACTTATGGACTCAATGGTTTCTAGGCATTCCTTGGAATGAACCCGTCCACTTATGGACTTAGTAGTGATTCTGTCCTTTTGATGATTTAGTAATAAACTTGCAACGCCCCAAAATCATAAGCAATAAAAGTCTATTTAATCTAAATAATCTATAAAAATATTAAATAAAAGAACCAGCAACCTGAAATCTCATCACAAATGTCAGAGCTCTAATCCACCAAAGACAAAACATCCTCAAAATAATTCTCTAGTACAATGTTTAATGCCATAAAAATTATAATAAAATCCTCAGTTCCACAAAATAATTCGCAACTGTTGTCTTCCAAGAGTCTCTACTCCAATAATTCCTCTAATGTATCTGTAACAGGAAATAAAAGGGGATGAGGTAACTCAATAAGCGGAATTCACTAACATTAGGGTGTGGGAACAAACCTTTTAAATTAATAATTCTTACAACAATTCATAATTTATAACTTATCAATATTTTGTCATCAAATATTTCATATAAAAAAAAATATCTTTATATTGTGAGCCATCATAATATATATAACAATATCATCATATAAATAATGTCCTAGGCTTTTCTTGTGGTTAACATTTACGCCCCGTTGACAGGATTGTGTTGTCCCCTTTTAGGACTAGAACCTCGTTTTCATCCCTTTTCTTAAGGATGGTTCCTTTGAAACCTAAAGGTGCACTCTTTTGCTAAGAAACTTCCTTTTTGGATTCTCAATAGTATACTCCCTTGCTAAGGAGCTATCAAACGTGCACTGTCCCCTTTTTTGGGACCATCCCTTGTTAAGGACTAGCTACAATATGATTGTCCCTTGCTAAGGACTAAATACCATGTTGAGCTTCTAATTACGACTTGCCATAGATTTTCAAAACATATTCAATATGCTCACAAAAATAATCCATCCATAATTCTCAAAAATATAAAGATATATTCACACATACAAGTTTAAATAAATTTAGGTTGTCCCACAAGTTTTTCATAAGACGAATAGTCAATGTGCACATCAAACATTTATAAAATATTAATTAATATATAGAATATCAACATATTTCTTTGATATAGAATAGTTTAATAATCAACACTGTTTTGGGAAAACTCCCAAAATTAGTAAACACTACTTACTTCTTATATGCGAAAATATGAACCCAACCTCCCTTGAATCACAATAACTCAGTAGGATTATAGCTTAGCAACACCAAAAATAGGTCCATCAATACACAATTTCTTACATAAAATTTGTTTTCACCCTTAAATAATTTTATCCTAGACAATACTAATATATCCAAAATTCTCTATTTATTTGCTTACAATCCAATTCACTTTTAGCTTCGATCCAATTTTTCTATTTCACATATTCTCATTATCTATTAATTGGAATGTTTGTACTACAACTCTATGGAACTCTAGGATTTTATTACGTGTCTAGCCATCATATAGACTACTACAATTCTTAGAATACACATAATATAATCTTGATTGATCAATCCAATATTCACATCTGATCATTCTCTTTTTTTTATAAGCTGGAAATTAATATATTTCAATAAACTTCAATATAGGCCGAACCTAATGGCAGGGTCACATGTATGGAATAGCTTCAAGTAAAATAAGACTTCAATATAGGCTAAATGATGGATGTTTGATCCATCTAATAATAGAAGCCGTATATTATATATCTTGAGCATGTCTTCACCATTGATTTTCAACTGGTGATACCCAGAACAAAGGTCAATCTTAGAGAAGATTTGTGCCCCTTGTAATTGATCAATTAGGTCATCAATACGAGGGAGAGGGTATTTGTTTCTCACAGTAACCCAGTTTAACTCACGGTAGTCAATACACAACCTCATAGTCCCATCCTTCTTCTTCACAAATAAAACCGGTGCACCCCAAGGAGATGAAAGAGTGTGTAGATCCAAAATCAAATAGAGTTTTAGCAAAGTTTGAGAATAATGGGAGGATACCTGTAACCACAATATTTGAAGCTTGAACGTCTTGTGGTGTGAGTGCAAACACTCTCCCTTATGCTTTCCTCCTCTGATCATTCTTTCTAGGTTGTGCCATTGAGTTTTGTTGAGGAGATGTACAGCTTCTAGCTAAGTGTCCTATCTTCCCACAATTATAACAAGCCTTTCCTTCAAAGAAACACAGCTTATCTCCATGAAACCTTTCACATGTAAGGCAAGCATTTGAACTTCTACCTTGAGCATTCTAGGTGGATTCTTATTTTTTGGCTTATTTGATGATGAATTACTCCTAAACTTCCCAAAAGATCCTTTCTTGTTCCAATGACCTTGAGCATTGCCTTGTAGAAAGCCTGTTTGTCCAGTGTTTCTAGGTGGGTTCTCCTTCCTAACATTGTTCTTGAAATCTTCCTCCAGTCTCATAGCTCTCTTAACTGACTCTGCATAATTATCAACCCTTGATGCAATCAGATGATGTCGAAATCTCTCATTCAACCCCTTTTGAAATCTACTTGCTTTCTTCACCTCAATAAGGATTAAGTGGGTTCCAAAGTGAGATAACTCGATGAATTTAGCTGCATACTGCTCAACAGTCATACTTCCTTGCACCAAATCAACAAATCCTCTCTCTTTTCTTTCCCAAACCACCTCAAAGAAGTAGTTATCATAGAAAACCACTTTAAATTTCTCCCAAGTGATAGGGTTTCTCTCAGTGTCCATTCCTTCCAAAATGGCTTTAGTGGAACTCCACCAACACTCAGCTTCTCCAATCAACTTGAAAGTTGCAAACCAAACCTTCTAAGAGTCAGTGCAATCTAAAGCTTCTAACAACTTCTCCATCTACAAGAACCAGTTCTCAACTTCCGTGGGATTTGGCTTCCCATCAAAAGAAGGGGATTCTACTTCATAAAAGTCTCAAAAGAGCAACCAGCCATTGCCTCTACTCTACCTCTACCTCTACTAGCAACATGGGTCAACTTGTCTAACAGTCGGGCAGCAGCTTCATCCAATGGATCAGTGCGTGTCACCCTAGGACATTCATTATCTCTCACGTTTTAAGTGACTTCAGCCTTAGTATCAACCCTTGCATTGGTTGACCTTCGCAAATTAACAACAGGTTCCTCGCTATTGGAATTAGCTACTCTCTTCTTTTTAGGTGAAATGAAACCTAGTTAATAAAGAAATCAAGAAATATAGATGGTGCAACAATTATTACTACTAAACATAAGAAGTAACATTGCCAAAATTATTTAAAATATCTTATCAAACATAACCTAGATACAAATGCTCTGACAAAAAAAAATTAAGATCATAACCTAGTTTCAAGTGTCTACAAGATCATAACCTAGTTTTCAAGTTTCTACAGAATCATATCATAAGCTCTGATACCACAATTGTAACAGAATTGAGACGGGGGGGGGCCGGCTGCCCTATATTGAGGGGGCCCAAAATTTTTTTCTACCTACTCTAAGGGATTTTTTTTTTTTTTTGCAGGGGCCGGGGCCCCCTCAAGCCACTACGTGGCTCCGCCCCTGCATATCTCCAACTTCAAATTCTACTTTCCTTCTTGAGTTGTCATAATAACTCTCCTGTCGACTTTGTGTTGTTTGTGATCTTGAGTGGCTCATAGTTCAAAACATTTGAAGGATCCAGGATGTACTTCCTCGGCACAAAAACATGAAACACATTATGCACGCCTGCAAGTGTAGGTGGTAAGGCCAACTCGTAGGCAACTTTACCAATGCATTTAAGGATCTCAAATGGACCAACAAATCAGGGACTCAACTTTCCCTTCTTCCCAAATCTCATCACACCCTTCATTGGGGCGACTTTCAAAAATACCATATCTCCAACTTCAAATTCTACTTTCCTTCTTGAGTTGTCATAATAACTCTCCTGTCGACTTTGTGTTGTTTGCAATCATTTACAAATTAGATTAATCTTCTTAGATGTCATCTGAATGATTTCTGGTCTCAACAATTTTCTCTCACCAACCTCTTCCTAGCACAACAGGGACCTACATTTTCTACCATACAAAGCCTCATAGGGAGCCATCTCAATACTAGAGTGGTAGCTATTATTATAGGAAAAGTCTACTAAAGACAAGTATTTTTCCCAACTTCCTTTGAAATCCAATACACAAGCCCTTAACATATCCTCCAAAGTACAAATAGTCATTTCTGATAGTCCATCTGTTTGCGGGTGGAAGGCTGGACTAGAGCTAAGATTAGTATCCAAGGCTTTATGTAGGCTTTTCCAAAACTTTGAGGTAAATCTTAGGTCTCGATCAGACATAATTAATGTTGGAACTCCATGAAGACTCACAATCTCATCAACATATATCTGTGCTAGTTGATCAAGTGAGTAATTCATCTTAACCGGAATAAAAAGTGTTGTTTTTGTCATCCTATCCACAATTACCCAAATGGCCTCATGTCCCTTAGGAGATCTTGGCAAACCAGTCACAAAATCCATATATATACGCTCCCACTTCCATTCGAGAATGGGAAGTGGTTGTAGCAATCCTGAAGGATTCTGGTGTAATGCCTTAATTTGTTGACAAGTTAAGCATTGCTCCACGAACTGAGCTATCTCTCTCTTCATGTTATTCCACCAATAAGTTTCTCAAATGTTACGATACATTTTAGTGCTACCAAGGTGCATTGAGTATGGGGTACGATAGGCTTCTTCCATAATCTCCCTCTTTAATGCAAAATCAGTTGGCACACAAAGTCTATTTCCAAACCTCAAAACACCATCATTAGACACATAAAATTTTGGTCTCTTCCCTTCTTGTATTTCTCCTATGATCCTTACAATTTGTGCATCATCAACTTGTGAACTCTTAATCTTCTCAATCAAAGTGGGTTGTATTGTCAAACTAGCCATATAGACTTGGGAATCACCCATAACAATTTTAATTCCCATCCTCTCCAAGTCATTAATAATCTTCTTTTAAGTAGTTAACAAGGCAGCTGAGAAACCAGAAGACTTCTAACTATGTGCATCAGCCACCACATTAGCCTTACTTGGATGGTAATTGATTGAGCAATCATAATCTTTAATCAGTTCAAGCCACCTTTGTTGTGTCATATTCAATTCTTTCTGAGTAAATAAGTACTTCAAGCTCTTATGATCTGTATAAATCTCACACCTTTCACCATACAGATAATGTATCCAAATCTTCAATGCAAACACCACTGCAGCCAACTCCAAATCATGAGTGGGATAATTTTGTTCATAACTCTTTAATTGGTGGAAAGCATAAGCTATGACTTTACCATGCTGCATCAACACACAACCAAGCCCTTTTCTTGAAACATCACTATAAATGACAAAGCCTCCCAAGTTGTTAGGGATGGTTAGTACTGCTGCAGTGACCAACCTTTGCTTAAGTTCTTGAAAACTCTTTTCACATTCTTCTGTCCACACAAACTTGGCATTCTTATGAGTTAGTTGAGTCAATGGGGCTGCAATACGAGAAAATCCCTCCACAAACCTCTTATAACAACTAGCAAGGCCCAGAAAGCTTCTAACCTCACTTACATTCATTGGTTTTGCCCAATCAACCACAGCTTCAACCTTACTAGGGTCTACAGAAATCCCTGCCTTAGATATCACATGCCCTAGGAACACCACTTGGTCAAGCCAAAATTCAAATTTCTTAAACTTTGCATTTAGCTTCTTCTCCCTCAAAATTTGAAAAACAATTCTCAAGTGCTCTTCAAGTTCTTCCATACTTTTGGAGAAGATTAGGATGTCATCAATAAAGACAATAACAAAGCGATCTAAGTACTCATGAAACACCCTATTCATCAAGTCCATAAATGCAGCTGAAGCATTGGCCAATCCAAAAGGCATTACCAAGAATTCATAGTGCTCATACCTAGTCCTGAAAGCTGTCTTGAGCATGTCTTCACCATTGATTTTCAACTGGTGATACCCAGAACAAAGGTCAATCTTAGAGAAGATTTGTGCCCCTTGTAATTGATCAATTAGGTCATCAATACGAGGGAGAGGGTATTTGTTTCTCACAGTAACCCAGTTTAACTCACGGTAGTCAATACACAACCTCATAGTCCCATCCTTCTTCTTCACAAATAAAACCGGTGCACCCCAAGGAGATGAAAGAGTGTGTAGATCCAAAATCAAATAGAGTTTTAGCAAAGTTTGAGAATAATGGGAGGATACCTGTAACCACAATATTTGAAGCTTGAACGTCTTGTGGTGTGAGTGCAAACACTCTCCCTTATGCTTTCCTCCTCTGATCATTCTTTCTAGGTTGTGCCATTGAGTTTTGTTGAGGAGATGTACAGCTTCTAGCTAAGTGTCCTATCTTCCCACAATTATAACAAGCCTTTCCTTCAAAGAAACACAGCTTATCTCCATGAAACCTTTCACATGTAAGGCAAGCATTTGAACTTCTACCTTGAGCATTCTAGGTGGATTCTTATTTTTTGGCTTATTTGATGATGAATTACTCCTAAACTTCCCAAAAGATCCTTTCTTGTTCCAATGACCTTGAGCATTGCCTTGTAGAAAGCCTGTTTGTCCAGTGTTTCTAGGTGGGTTCTCCTTCCTAACATTGTTCTTGAAATCTTCCTCCAGTCTCATAGCTCTCTTAACTGACTCTGCATAATTATCAACCCTTGATGCAATCAGATGATGTCGAAATCTCTCATTCAACCCCTTTTGAAATCTACTTGCTTTCTTCACCTCAATAAGGATTAAGTGGGTTCCAAAGTGAGATAACTCGATGAATTTAGCTGCATACTGCTCAACAGTCATACTTCCTTGCACCAAATCAACAAATCCTCTCTCTTTTCTTTCCCAAACCACCTCAAAGAAGTAGTTATCATAGAAAACCACTTTAAATTTCTCCCAAGTGATAGGGTTTCTCTCAGTGTCCATTCCTTCCAAAATGGCTTTAGTGGAACTCCACCAACACTCAGCTTCTCCAATCAACTTGAAAGTTGCAAACCAAACCTTCTAAGAGTCAGTGCAATCTAAAGCTTCTAACAACTTCTCCATCTACAAGAACCAGTTCTCAACTTCCGTGGGATTTGGCTTCCCATCAAAAGAAGGGGGATTCTACTTCATAAAAGTCTCAAAAGAGCAACCAGCCATTGCCTCTACTCTACCTCTACCTCTACTAGCAACATGGGTCAACTTGTCTAACAGTCGGGCAGCAGCTTCATCCAATGGATCAGTGCGTGTCACCCTAGGACATTCATTATCTCTCACGTTTTAAGTGACTTCAGCCTTAGTATCAACCCTTGCATTGGTTGACCTTCGCAAATTAACAACAGGTTCCTCGCTATTGGAATTAGCTACTCTCTTCTTTTTAGGTGAAATGAAACCTAGTTAATAAAGAAATCAAGAAATATAGATGGTGCAACAATTATTACTACTAAACATAAGAAGTAACATTGCCAAAATTATTTAAAATATCTTATCAAACATAACCTAGATACAAATGCTCTGACAAAAAAAAATTAAGATCATAACCTAGTTTCAAGTGTCTACAAGATCATAACCTAGTTTTCAAGTTTCTACAGAATCATATCATAAGCTCTGATACCACAATTGTAACACCCCAAAATCATAAGCAATAAAAGTTTATTTATTGTAAATAATCTATAAAAATATTAAATAAAAGAAACCAGCAACCTAGAATCTCATCACAAATGTTAGAGCTCTAATCCACCAAAGACAAAACATCCTCAAAATAATTCTCTAGTACAATGTTTAATGCCATAAAAATCATAATAAAATCTTCAATTCCACAAAATAATTTGTAACTGTTATCTTCCAAGAGTCTCTACTCCAATAATTCCTCAATGTATCTGTAACAGAAAATAAAGGGGGGTGAGATAACTCATTAAGTGGAATTTACTAACATTGGGTGTGGGAACAAACCTTTTAAATAAATAATTCTTACAACAATTCATAACTTGTAACTTATCAATATTTTGTCATCAAATATTTCATATAAAAAAAATATCTTTATATTGTGAGCCATCATAATATATATAACAATACCATCATATAAATAATTTCTTAGGCTTTTCTCGTGGTCAACGTTTACACCCCGTTGACAGGGTTGTGATGTCTCCTTTTAGGACTAGAACCTCATTTTCATACCTTTTCTTAAAGACGGTTCCTTTGGAACCTAAAGGTGCACTCCCTTGCTAAGGAGCTTTCTTTTTGGATCCTCAATAGTATACTCCCTTGCTAAGGAGTTATCAAATGTGCATTATCCCATTTTCTAGGACCGTACCTTGTTAAGGACTAGCTGCAGTATGATTGACCCTTGCTAAGGACTAAATACCATACTGAGCTTCTAATCACGACTTGCCATAGGTTTTCAAAACATATTCAATATGCTCACAAAAATAATCCATTCATAATTCTCAAAAATATAAAGATAAATTCACACATACAAGTTTAAATAAATTTAGGTTGTTCCACAAGTTTTTCATAAGACAAATAGTTAATATACACATCAAACATTTATAAAATATCAATTTATATATATAATATCAACATATTTCTCTAATATAAAATAGTTTAATAATCAACACTGTTTTGGGAAAAACCCCAAAATTAGTAAACACTACTTACCTCTTATATGCGAAAATATGAACCCAACCTCCCTTGAATCACAATAACTCAGTAGGATTATAGCCTAGCAACACCAAAAATAGGTCCATCAATACACAATTTCCTACTTAAAATTTGTTTTCACCCTTAAACAATTTTATCCTAGACAATACTGATATATTCAAAATTCTCTATATATTTGCTTACAACCCAATTCAATTTTAGCTTCGATCCAATTGTTCTATTTCACATATTCTCATTATCTATTAATTGGCATGTTTGTACTACAACTCTATGGAACTCTAGGATTTTATTACGTGTCTAGCCATCATATAAACTACTACAATTCTTAGAATACACATAATATAATCTTGATTGATCAATCCAATTTCCACATCTGATCATTCTCTTTTTTTTTTATAAGCTAGAAATTAATATATTTCAATAAACTTCAATATAGGCCGAACCTAATGGCAGGGTCGCATGTATGGAAAAACTTCAAGTAAAATAAGACTTCAATATAGGCCGAATGATGGGTGTCTGATCCATCTAATAATAGAAGCCATATATTATATATATCTTAGTTCATCCACACAATGACCCATAACTCTCTTGATGCCGCAAGACATGAGTACATTGCTAGGCACATATTTGGACAATGATAAGGGTGTAAGTGCATGATAGATGGTGGAGAAATTAGTAAGGCTATATACAATTATAAAATAACCATAGAGTACTCCTTTTCCCATTAAAATAATCATAGATTTAGATCCAATATGGCCATACCTATTATTTTATCAGATACACAAATAAGAGATGCCTCCTATAGGAGTGGGAACAAACCATACCTATAGACTCCAACTCACAACCACAGTGAAGAAAAGCAAAGTTCAATAGTCGGCTGAAGCAAAAGGAAGCCCCATCAGTAAATACACGTGTAACTAAAGAGGAAGAAGGCTAGGTTTTTTTTTTTTTTTTAAAAAGCTTATCAAGGCCCATATATTTACTTAAGCCACCTCACTTGGGCATCATATTCCATAGTATGTATCTTATTTTTAATATCTTTGGCCTAAATCAATTTAATCCATTTAATTGCAGGGTTCCTTTATAATTTATGTATAATAATTAAATTGCTATCAAAATTATGGGGTGTTACAAAACTCATCCATTTATGGACTTAGTAGTAAGTCCGTCCTTTTGAGGATTTAGTAATAAACTCGTCCACTTATGGACTTAACAGCAACTCTGTCCTTTTAAGGATTTAGTAATAAACTCATCAACTTATGGACTTAGTAGTGAACTCGTCTGTTTGTGGACTTAGTGATGAACTCATCCACTTGTGGACTTGATAATGAACTTGCCCACTTGTGAACCTAATAATTTCAAGGCACCCCAATGGGATGAACTCGTCTGCTTGTGGACTTAGTCACAGATGTGGTTTTGCAGAGACATATACATACACAAATCATATCTGAATAACTCCTCTTATTGTGATAAATGCGTGCATAAGTAAAAAATTGTTCTTGAAAGAATAAAATGTTGCCCTTTGGGCTTAAAAAGTACTATAGATAGTAAAAATTAACTAAAAGAAGTAAACTGGAAATGAAGAGTGTTGTTCTTCGTGCCATCGTCTATTGGTAGTATTTTTTCAGGTGCTCTGTGTTCTATGGGTGGTGCAACTTCTACCCGTCTAATGTCTCCAGGTGGTAGGTGTCTTTCCTTTGCCATGAAGTGATTCTGTAGGGTCCTTCCTAATTAGGCCACAACTTTCCCTGGGAGGGATCTCTCGTGGAGCCCATGACCTTACTTAGGATGAGGTCTCCGACCTAAAAATCCCTGCATCTGACTCTGGAGTTGTAATTCTTAGCCATAGGATCTTGGTACTGCACCAACCTTTGTTCGGCTGTTGCTCTTACTTCATCTATTAGGTCGAGCTGTAGGCGCATGGCTTCATCGTTCCTATTCTCATCATAGTTCTCCACTCTATAGCTTGTGAGTCCGACCTTAGCTAGGATGACAGCCTCGCTCTCGTATGCTAGTCGAAATGGCGTTTCTCCTGTAGGTGTCCTCGCGTCGTCCTGTACGCCCATAATACGCTTGGCAACTCTTCTGACCATATACCCTTTGCCCTCTCAAGCCAAGTCTTGATGATCTTAAGCAATAATCGGTTCGTAACCTCAACCTATCCGTTGGCTTGAGGGTGAGCAGGTGAGGAGTAATGATTCTTTATTCCCAGTTGTGAGCAAAAATCTCTAAATGAGTCGTTGTCAAATTGTCTTTCATTATCTAAGACTAAGACTCTAAGGATCCCATACCTGCAGTGATGTTCTTCCAAATGAAACTTCGTACATTCTTTTCTATAATGGTTGCCAGGGCTTCAGCTTCCACCTACTTGGTAAAGTAATCTATGCTGACCACTAGGAATTTTAGCTGTCTCATCACTATTGGGAATGGGCCCATGATGTCCAACCCCCATTAAGCAAAAGGCCACAAGGCTGTCAATCGAGTGAGCTCTTCTATTGGCTATCTGATGACATGGCCGAATCTTTGACATTTGTCACATGCTTTGACATAGGCTTGGGCATCCTTCTGCATGATGAACCAATAGTATCCAGCCCGAATTAGCTTATGTATCAACGATCGTGACCTGGAATGGTTCCCACAGATCCCCTCATGGACTTCTCTCATGACATAGTCTACTTCCTTGGGGTCCAAGCACCTTAGGTACAGGCAAGAGAACCCTTTTTTGTACAAGACATCCTTTATCAGGATGAAACGTGCTGCTTGGACCTTTAGCTTTCTTACGACCTCCTTATCGTCAAGTAGTGTACTGTCATTCAAATAAAAAACTATTGGTGTGGTCTCTAAAACTATCTATCAAAGGCAAAAGCTGAACAAAAGAAAATACCTTACTGGGAATGAGCATGTGTTCTGCTGATGCAGCTTTTGCAAGGCGATCGGCTTGCTCATTCTCTTCCCTAGGGATTTGAACAAACTTGGCCTAAAACTTGCCCATCCATTTCCTTAGTTGCTCTAGGTATTTCTTCATTCTTTCACCTTTGCATTCGTAGTCGCTGTTCACCTGACTTCTGACCACCTAAGAATTGAAGTACACAACCACACTTATGCCTGCAACTTTGGCGAGATCCAGTCCTGCCACTAAAGCCTCATATTCCACTTCATTGTTAGTCGTAGGGAAGTTGAGACGAACCATACACTCAATCTCATCCCCTTATGGAGAACGAAGCACTATACCTGCTCCACCAACCTGCTTGTTAAACGATTCGTCCGTGTGAATACTCTATTGGGTATGCTCTTCTACCCCCTGGTCTTCCATGTTGGTAAATTCCACAATAAAGTCAGCGACTACCTGTCCCTCTATGGCAGTACACGGGCGGTATTGTATGTCAAACTCACTTAATTCTATTACCTATAGCGCCATCTGTCCAACCGTTTCAGGGTTACTCATTGCCCGCCATAGAGGCTTGTCTATCAGAATTACCACAATGTGGGCCTGGAAGTATGGCTTGAGCTTATAAGTCGCGGTAACTAAAGCGAAGGCTAGCTTCTCCATGAGTGGGTACCTCTCCTCTGATAGGGTCGCACTAACGGTAGCTGAGGAGATGGCCAGATAGAGAAATAGCTCTTCCCCGATTATAAGGGACTTAACAATGGTGGGGAAGAAAGGTATGCTTTTAGATCAACAAAAGCTTGTTGGCATTCAGCTGTCTAGTTGAAGGACTTCTTTAGCGTGCAAAAAATAGGTAAACACTTGTTTGCCGCCCTCAAAACAAACTAGTTTAGTGCAGCCACCTTGCCATTAAGGCATTGCACTTCTTTTGTGTTCCTTGGTGGTTCCATCTCCATTTTGGCTCAAATCTTGTCTAGTTTGACTTCGATACCTCTTTAAGACACCATGAACCCTAAGAATTTTCCAGCCGTCACCCCAAATGCACATTTGCTTGGATTGAGCTTCATGTTGTAAGAGCAGAGGCTATCAAAGGTCTCCTTGAGGTCATCTAAATGATCGTCCTCCCTTCGGCTTTTTACTAGCATGTCGTCCATGTAAACTTGGACATTTCTTCCAATTTGATGCGTAAAAATTTTATTCATAAGCCTCTGATACATTGTGCCCACGTTCTTAAGACCAAACGACATCACCTTATAGCAAAAGAGGCCTTGACTAGTGACGAACAAAGTTTTCTCCTAATCAGCTTCATCCAATTTGATTTGATTGTAACCGAAAAATGCGTCCATAAAGCTTAATAACTAGTGTCTTGCTATCAAGTCTACTAGGATGTCAACCTACGGGAGGAGGTACCTATCCTTAGGGCACGTCTTGTTCAAGTCTGTGAAGTCTACACACATCCTCCAGCTCCCATTAGCCTTTTTAACCATCACTACATTGGCCAGCCAGTCAGGGTAGTACACCTCCCTGATGAATTCTACATCCTGCAGTTTGCGGACTTCTTCCGCTATAACCCGATCTCGTTCTGGGGCAAATACTTGCTTCTTTTGACGGAGAGGGGAAAAAGAGGATGACACATTCAACTTGTGCACCATGACTGAAGTGTTGATCCTCGACATATCTTCATGACTCTAAGTGAAGATGTCCTGGTTTTCTTTTAGAAACGCCGTGAGCACTTGACGGACTAGTGAGGGTGTCGATCCTAGTCCTTCACTCGTGCCTAGAGTTATCAAGAAGTATCTCCTCCAATCCTTCAATGGGCTCAGCAATCGCCCTCTATTCTTCAATGCTCATGGTCCACAAGTAGTCGTCCATCTCCAACATTGTTATGTAGCACTTGTGTGTTACCATTTGGTCCCTACGTACCTCTCCTACTCCATATCGGTGGGGACTTTGATCATCAGATGATAGGTTGAAGTCACGACCCTCCATGAGTTGAGGGTAGGTTGGCTCAGTATGGCATTGTAGGTGGAGGAGCAGTCGACAATAAGGAATGTAACATCCTTAGTGATTTGCTAAGAGTAGTCACCGACTATTACGAACAATGTGACCGCACCAAGAGGGTATACCCTCGTTCCTCCAAACCCAACGAGCAGCACGTTGGCTGGCACGAGTCTCTCTTTCTCGATCCTTATCTTCTAGAATACTAGGTTGTAAAGGATATCAGTAGAGCTTCCATTATCAATTAGGACCCGATGAGTGTTGTAGTCCTCTACCTGAATACTAATAATAAGTACATCGTCATATGGGTGGTGGAGACGTCGAGTGTCTTCTTTCGAGAATCCAATTATAAGGTTGTCAACTTGTGTCATCTTTGGGATGAAATCTGTCAGCTAGACATTCTAAACCATCCTAAGGTAAGTCTTGTAGGCATTCTTAGATGAACTAGAAGTCGTGGTGTCCCCTATAATCATCCTTATATCCCTTATGAATGGCCTGGGGTGCTCGTTATCCCTTCTAGCAACCTGTTCTTGTAGTGGATCTGCCCATTCTTTGCTGACGAATCGTTGCAGTTTTCCTTATCTAATAAAGGCTTCAATCTGCTGCTTCAAGCCATAACACTCAGACGTATTGTGACTGTGGTCCTGATGAAAACAGCAATACTTGTCCCTAGACCTCTTACTGGGATCTCCCTTCAACTTGCTAGGCCATATCAAGGCTGTATCATCCTTAATCTGCATCAGGACTTGATCGATAAGGGCAATCAATGGGGTGAAGTTCGCAAATTTTCCAACGGGGGGCTTGGAGCACCTATCCTCCCATCGATCTCTGGCTCTAATCATCTTCCATCCATTGTCCTGTCGTGTATCTTCTTACCTTTCCCTCTTCTTAGGTTTCTCCTCTCGAGCTAGTAACGCATCTTCGGCGTTCATGTACTTAGTAGCTCGATAAAGCACATCTGACATGGTCTTCAAGGTCATTTTTGTATAAAGAGAATAGAAACTTCCCTTTCCGCAATCCATTGATGAATGCAGCAATAAGTATCTTGTCATCAGCTTCATCTATCGAAAGGGCTTCCTTATTGAAGCGGGTTATGTAGGATCTCAGCATCTCATCCTCTCGTTGCTTGATGCTCATCAAGCATGCCATAGACTTCTAATACTTGTGCCCCCCGATAAAGTGCAAGGCAAACTACGCGCTTAGCTCCTTGAAGGTACTGATGGAGTTGGGCGTCAACTTGCTAAACCATACCCTTGCAAGACCCTTCAACGTAGCCGGGAAGGCTTGACACATGATCTCATCCTCTACGCCTTAGAGGTGCATAAGGGTTTTGAATAACTCTAGGTGATCTAAAGGAACCTTTGACCCGTTATAGGCTTCTATTTGCGACATATTAAACTTTGGCAAAAGGGGGAACGAAGTGACAAGTGCTGTAAAAGGCGAGTCTGTCTGGTGGACAAACTCATCAAGGTCGCTTAACACCCATCCTCTAAAGGCGTTTATCATGAAGTCCATCTGTTCCATCATCTGCATCTCTGCAACTATATGTGGTGGTGTTGTTTCTACGATGGATGGACAGCTGGTATCTTGTCGCTTTGGTCTGCTCAGAGCATTACTACCTTCTGGTCCTTCTTGGTCCCTCCTTTTGGCGTTGATGCCCTCGTACTCCTTTCTGTGACTGTTAGGCCCAGCATCCCTTTGGCACAATTGTTCCTCCAGGTCGTGATTCTACTTAGTAAGGTGTTCCACAGCTACAACTAAGGTCTATACCTGTCTTTTAGTAGTGCGTGGTTTTTCTCCAACTCTTTTTCTAGGAAGTGGTAATATGGTTGTTACTGTTTTCGTACCTCTTTCCCACAAGCGGCGCCAACTGATGATGCCAAAATCGTCAGTGAATTGCACGATCCTCACGTGCTCTAGACAGAACCTGCGAAACAGAAACAAAGAAGACCTTGCAAAAAGTACCAGTGTGATACCAGTCAAATACACTCCGAAAGTTAAGTTAGAGAACTTTCACAACTATACCAGTCAAATACACTCCGAAAGTTAAGTTAGAGAACTTTCACAACTCTAGAGTACCAAATCTGGGATAAATTATGCGTACTTTGGCTTGTGAGGGTTTTGGGGTTTTATAGTAGCGTAAAGTTGACATTCCTTTCTTGGCAGGGAAGATCTTTCCTTGTAGGGAGGATCCTCATTAATACACATATCTTACGGGATCCTTTCCTTGTGGGGACCTTCTTGATTAAAGTTAATCATGGAGTGCAAGATATTTCCTTGTATAGATATCCGTGGGGGTCAAGCAAAGCCATGCTAGACCCATCATGCCTTTTATTCTCGTTGGCCTCTTCTTGTTCCCATTGGCCTTCTCTCTTCCCGTTATCCCGTGTACACATCGTCAGGAATGGAGGTGGGATCGTCGGCCTATGGCATTGTCATTTTCATACTTTCTTACATGCTTGCGAAATTGACGAGCCTAATGGGGTCGTCGGCTTCTTTGCATGTAGTGGGTTTATCCCTTTCTAAAAACACCCTCGTCAACAATTGAGAACCAAAACATGGGATAGTCTTGTAATTTGGATGATGACTACCTGGTTGTTTATAATGGGTGGTTGTGCTATTTGGAAAGGCAATCTTTGTTTTGGGTTTAAAAGGAAGGCATGCCAAGTGCTTGGATGTAAGTTTTAATCTCCACAGTAGATTTGTTAATAGGTGGTGTGGCAGTTTTTATTTAAAACAAAAGAGATATCCTTTTAAAAATTTACTAGAGGTAAGTTGGATCCTATTTTTAATTAAGTTTAAATTATATTTGTGCGCACTCGAAACTGAAACCCGCTGGGCTGGGCCTCACTTGGACTCACAACTTACTTGTATTGTGGGTTTGGATTTCCTACACTGGGTCGTTCTTAACGCTAAGACTTAATGTGATTGCTTTTCTCTCCTCGGCGGTCCGGGCCACCTTCTTACTCTGCTTTCTCTGTTTACGCTCTTCTTCCAGCCCATTTTTCCAACCCTTGTCTTCTCAAAACTTCTTGTATTTATAGTCCATAGTTTAGTGGAGAGGTCATGATTACTTGCCAATGTGTGCAACCGGCGGTCCAGTATTATCGATTGTAAGTGGGTGGTCAGGTGGGAGTGGGAAGCGGTGAGGGTGGCGTTGGAACTTGGTTCCCAACTCTACGATAGTTCTCGGCAGCGGTGCCTCTCTGAGGCACAGTCGGGTAGGTACAGGGCGGGGCGTCCCGAGAGTCGAATATTTATCACTGCTTGGGAAGGTGTTGCCGAGAAACGATGAAGAGGCAAGGCATGGGCCTGCAGCACGCGTGGCCCGGGGGTGGGCCGCCAGGTAGAAGGAGATTGGCCTTATGGGCCATATACCCAGGCCAGGGTCCAAAGCCCAATATAGGACACGGTGCGGGGGCCGTACAATATTCTATATTTAAACCATTATTTAGAAGCTTATCTCAATTACAATAAATATCTATTAATAACATCATAATAAAACAACAATCATAATAAATTCTTATCAATAACTACTATAATTATCAAATTTTATATTTCATTTTGGGAAATGCTAACGAGTGCCCTTAGGGCACTGGTTAATAATTCATTTTAAGAAAGTTTTGATACCACTTTTATGGAAAATGAAAAAGCTGTCAAAATATTGATTACTTTTTTTTTCATTTCCTATAAAAAAATTTTAAATAAATTATTAATCAGTGCTCTAAGAGCACTCATTAGCATTTTCCTTTAATTTTTAATAGATAATCACAATCAAAATAAATATCTATTAATAACTATCATAATTATCTAATCATAGGCAAAAGGAGAGAGAAAATCTTTCTTTTTTCTTTTTTCTTTTTGCAAAACAACTTTTTTTTAGATAAAATTTTTCGGTAATTTAAGGGTTGCTGACTAGTTGAGTTAATGCTTTAACCCTAGATCATTTTGTAAGGATTACAAGCAAATAAGTTGGTGAATTTTTTTTTTTTTCTTTTGTGGAAATTATGATTCAGATTTATTTTTTATCATTAGCCACATGGAAAATAACTATAATCTACTTTGGTTGATTAATTATCTTTCTAACAAATCACCTATACTTGGTACTTTTCCAAGAAAACCACAAGATGGCTTTACTTCTCGTGCTCCACATGCAACGTTGACAAAAGGCATGACCCCGTCAAACAAGCCTACGTGGTAAACACCCATTGGTTGAAACCCATGGGAATGTAGGACGGTTTCCACAGAGAATGAGAACTCATCTTTTGCCGGGATGGGCTGGAACCTAGAATGGTTGACAAAGCAAACAAAAAAAAAAAAAAAAAAAGCAAAACTAGTATTAAAATTAGAGGACTGCAAAATAAAATAAAGAGTGTTCAAAGTGGAAGTCTTAAAATTGTTCAAACGGGTCAAACTTCCGACATTTTTGAACCCCGAAATCCTAATCCTTTTCTATAAATACCTACTTCATGTTTCTCAACATCCACCAACATAAACAAACTATTAGTGCTTTTGCGTTTTGAAAGAGAGACTATATACAAAACCATTAGTGCTTTCTGAGTTTTGAGAGAGACTATACAAAAAAGCCATCAGTGCTTCCAAACAAACCAGAGAGAGAGATATGGGGTTGCTTGAGCTGGCTACAGGTTTTAACATAGCCGTGTTGCTGGTCTTTTTTCTCTTCCTGATCACCTTAAGAGTGTTATTTTCTTGCTGGATTTCACCAACTCTTAAGTATTGGAAAATTCGGAGAAATGGGTTTGGAGGACCAACTCCAAGTTTTCCTTTTGGTAACATTAAGGATATCGTTAAGATGTCCGGTGATTCTTCGTTGCAGTCTTCGAATTCTCCACATGATATACACTCAAATGTTTTTCCCTACTTTGCACAATGGCAAAAGAGTCATGGTGAGCTCCTGCTGGCTAGCTAGATATATATTGATAAAAGCAAAAACTATATATGTGCGGTCAAATTTGAATCAATATTTGCATTAGTCTAAAATATTATATTTGTAATATATATATATATATATTTTTTTTTTTTCATTTAGAAATTATTGGTGATACAATTGTATGGAAACACAAAAATGAAGTCCTTTTGACATGGTATATACTACTAATGGAGTTCATCAACTATATAAATATATATGATAAGCGAGTCCATCAACTATATACACTGCAAAGAGGGTGATTTTTTTTTTTTTTTTTTATATGATACAAAAATTTACATACTAGCTTGGTATTCATAAAATTGTGTGTAGGGCTATATATAAGTGTAATTTGTGGTGCAGGAAAAACGTTCATATACTGGCTGGGCACAGAGCCATTTTATATATAGCAGAACCTGAGTTCCTAAAGAAAATGTCTGGATCGGTCATGGCAAAGAGTTGGGGAAAGCCAACTGTGTTCAAAAATGATAGAGATCCTATGTTTGGCAATGGTTTGGTCATGGTTGAAGGAGATGAGTGGGTTCGCCAGCGACATGTCATTACTCCTGCATTCAATCCAATCAACCTGAAGGTCTCTCTCTCTATTCCTGATCTCTCACCATAATGGAAAAATATCTAGTTGGTTCTCTTAGAAATCTAGAACTAATTTTTTGTTATAGTACATCCATAAAGAAACAATAATTGGTCAACAAATTATCTTTCATTTAGAGTTTTTTTTTTTTTTTTTTTTTGGGGGTTCTTACAAACAGTAATTAGTAAAACATAACTATATAACGTTCTCCTTTACTTCTCAAAGTTGTTCTCTACTGAGTAATTTCTTCTA